>NW_019154101.1:12730897-12810234 GCF_002288905.1 Enhydra lutris kenyoni
ATATATATATATATTTCAGTGAAGTACTTGGGAGTACTTCATATATATATATATATTTCAGTGAAGTACTTGGGAGTACTTCATATATATATATATATTTCAGTGAAGTACTTGGGAGTACTTCATATATATATATATATTTCAGTGAAGTACTTGGGAGTACTTCATATATATATATATATTTCAGTGAAGTACTTGGGAGTACTTCATATATATATATATTTCAGTGAAGTACTTGTGAGTACTTCATATATATATATATATATATATATATATATTTCAGTGAAGTACTTGGGAGTACTCATGTAATGCTCTCTTCTACATAGGGATGTTAAAGGAGAAAGAAAGGCAAATTTTTATTCTTTCAGGCAATTTTTTATTCTTTCTATGAAAGAAAAAAATAACATTCAAAAGTTAGTTATCTGAGATAAGGAAACAAAGCCAGAGCTGACAAAACTGATTGAATATTTTCTCTGATTTGCCTTCTCTAGAAAGCCCTCCCTGAGACCCAGGGGACACCATTGGGCCTGTTCTTGAGTCTTGTGGCACCCTGCCGACTGCCCTATAATCAATGACTGACTGGACTGAGTTGAACTCTGAATCCTTCAGAGGCAGGGCCTGGGGCTCATTTGTCTCTTTTCATCTAGCAGTGTCTGATCCAGAGAAGGACTGCATTAAATATTTATGTAATAAATGAATAAGTGACATGCCTACAGATTGTCATGGGGGAAAACAAAGATGTCAATGCTTACTGGCAAATCCTAGGGTGTTTTATGCAAAGTCTTTTTAACCATAATATACATATTGCCAGGATTTTTATAGTTGCTCAAATTTGATAGACTCTTTTATGAAAGATTTTTCATTTGTATTCACACACATGAAGAAACCCCAAACCCACATATCAGTAAGTGCTGAAACTAACCAGTCTATTTTCCCCTTTAACTGGCAGTATTCACAGTCACTTTATTGTGTTAAATAATGTTGTTTCCTCCTCCCTTTATGTGGCTTATGACTGACCTTCCATTAAAAGTTGCTTAGAAACTGCTCAGCAAATAGTCAGGGGTGCTCCTTGCTGACAACTTCCTTTTGTGACTTCTCAGCTATTCTATCAGTCCATTCCCTTTCTGTAAGTGTTTCTAGGCTTCTTTTCATCTTCTTTCAACAGACAAGACTAAAGCCCAACATTTTCCCTCCATTGAAAAGAAACATTCACAGCTTCTGAAGCTTTGCTTTGCTGCTTACAAGCCGCCTCCATACACCTGCCAGTTAAGGGAAGAGTAGATTAGCAAAGCTTCCATGGGCTTTTGATTTTTACTAATGGCTTTGCACAGTATGCTAAGCAAGTCATAAAGTTAAAAAAATCACAAAAATGTGAAGCCATGATGCTCATTGAAATCAACCAGCCTTGGAGTACATGGAATGGGAGGCCGTGAGGCTTTCTTTTCCAAACAAGCAAAGATTAGTTCACACTCTTCTGTGAATACAAGCCAAGCTCGAATCTTAAAACAGAATTCTGCAATGCCCAAGGAATGGGACTCTCCCCAACACTGCAGCAGGTAGAACAAATCTGCTTTTTTCATCAACACTTTTATCGATGTAACTGATCAAGTTGAGCTGCACACCGGGACAATTCTGAAAAGTAGATGATTCGATGCAACCTTATTATATGCCTGCTATGGGATAAGTAGTATTCTAGAATCTAGACAGTGGGTGGCAGTGGGAAAGGGGAAGTAAAATAAGAAATAAGAAAGGCACAGTCCTTGGTCCCAAATAATTCACAACTATGGGTGGGGAGGGGACTCAAGATACATTGCACAACTCTAAAATCCTATCTGTGCTATGCTGTCTCTATGAGCAAAATATTGTGGGAGCAACGGGAACAGTACTATAAATTCTGCCTTGGAAGGGGAAGAGAATGTGGAGCGGGTTACAGAAAACTTCATGTAGATGAGGAACTCAAGCTAAGCTTGCATAGATGGGATTCTATGAGGTAAAACATTGCGGAGACTTGACAGGTGTGTGTGGAAGAACAGAAGGGAAGCACACCATTTTTCCTTGCGATTGGACCAGGGACCATTGATTGTCAGCCTTTGACCCAGCCAGCAGAGACAATTTTTCCCTCACCTGCTGCCTTCCTCCGTGGCATTGTGGGACCTGGGTAAATCATTGAGATGATATCTATTTTTCTGGTATGTTCTGATCTCCAAACCAAGACAGATAATATGACTGTGAAATTTTTTTTCAGGCTTATGAGATCATGGATCATGCTTACTGAAAATAACTATGTTCGATCAAGTCATAATTGCCCAGAAAAACTGAAGAAATATAATAATTGGTTTAAAGCCCAGCTGTTGAGACGTTGTTACACATGAGCATCTCACACTCTTGATGTTGCTTCGTTATTACCCTAATATAAGCAAAGTTGGAAATTCAAGTTTAAACATTGGCTTTTTATGGCTATAATTCCAAGTCTCTACCACTTATAACAGAACTTTGAATAAGAGGGTAATCATGAGAAGAGTTATATGAAGAGAATAATTTTGAGCAACCCCTCTAAGAAGATGAATGAGCTTTGAGAAGCCCTGTTATCTAATTCTGGACACTTTATAGAAACCAATGTTAGGGAAACTTTATTCCAATATTTTCATCACATATCAGTGTTCTGCTATTTTGTCAAATACAAGCTAATATCAGACATTTGTCTATCTAAAATTGAAGACAAAAGTCACATAAATTTGGATGAACACAGCATTCTCTAGAATGAAATGAGGATTTTTTTCCAAAAATGCTCATGCTTTTATTTAAAACCCTGCTTTTTCCACATTAAAAAAAAATGTACTTACTTCCCCTTTTATTTGCCTATATTCAGGACAGTCACATATTAAAAAATTGGAGTGCTCTAAAATTTCCAGAATCAGAAGCCAAAGAGTTTGTCTGTGCAGATCTACCCTATGTATACAGATTACCAGTGCTTTCAGTTTTTCACTGTCTTGCTGAAAAAGAGAAGGGAACAGCCATTCATTAAGCACCTACCACATGGCAGGTGTTCTGCTGAGTGCTTTGTATACATTATCTCTCTTAATCCTCACAGTAACTGTATGAGGAAGGCAGTTTTATCCCTATTTTATAGCTCAGGAAACCCAAGCTCAGGGAGGTTAAGTAACTTGCCCTGGGTCACCCAACCACTAGATGGATTATGACCTTGGCTCTGTCTGACTGCAAAGCACTTGGCCCTTCTGCAAAACATGCCACCTCCTTGCATATAGTTTGCAAGACCTTTTCTCTTTTCCCTATGATATCTTAACCTTGTTCGTAGATTTTCATTTTGAATTACCCAAATCTTCATTCAGAGTCCTTTTCTGGTGAGTTCCACAGTCTTTTTATTTATTTAAGCCATTTTTTTTCACTGGGGGGAAAATTTCTCTTCTTATGGGAAGTTTTAGATCATATAATCACTACTAAATACATTTCAAGGGTCCCTGTAATCTAATTTAAAATTTTAAACATTTAATAACAATTAGCATCAAGTTAAGGGAAAAAATTACACAGCAGCAGCTGTATAATTGGAGAAAAAAAAATTGTTTTTCATTTTATTCTCCTTTTCTAGGTATCTATTGCTGCATTAAAAATTACTCTAAAACTTAGCAATGTAATACAACAACCACTTCATTATATCTCAAAATTTTTGTGGCTCAGGAATTTGAATAGGGCTTGCTTTGCTGCCCCATTTTTCTGTTCCACATGGCTTTAACTGAAGTCACTGGGTGGTATTCAGCTGGGGGACTTGCTGACCTAGAGGTTCAGGGCAGCTTCACTCAGAATTGGGTCCAGGTGGGATGGCTGGAGGGCTGGGTTGTGTCAGGACCGCCAACTGAAACATCTACATTAGCCCCTTGCACTTGGTGGTCTTGGTGTTGTCTAACTTTCTACAGCGTGACACAGGGCTTTAAGAGTCCTCCAAGAGACAGGAAGCAGAAGCCACTGACCTCTTAAGAGGAATCTAGCACAGCATTTTTTTCCACCTTATTCTATTATTCAGCAGTCATACACCTATCCCAGATCCAACAAAAGGGAATGTTCACTTCACTTCTTGATTGGAGGAGCATCGAAGATTTTTGTGGCCAACCTTATCACAGTCACTTTTGATATGTAAAATATCTACACCAAAAGCTTGATAATATTATATAGACTGTAAAGTCATCCTTTGATAGGCAGCATTACGAAAGCTTTATTGAAGGGCTAGCCTAAAAATAAAAGGTATTCAAATTGTCAAACAAGACAAAGGAAATATTAATTAAAAAAAATCACGAAGTTCTTCTTCAGCATGATGAGAACATCTGGAAATATCGATGAAAAAAAAAATTCTCCAATTTCCAAACTCAGTTCAGTTTGAAGAAACAGTCAATGAGGCTTTCTAAGTCTCATTAAATACCACAACTCTTGTGCTAGTTATCCATTTATACTCTCTTTATCCAATCTATAAAGTCATTTACAAACCAAATATTAGCCTGGTATAGTTTTTTTTTTTTTTTTTTTTATGTAGGCTTGGCAAAAACACTTGTTATATAAGAAGCATAAGGTTGATTTTTAAAATTTGTTGCTGCTGTGACAGAGCTCCTGGCTTTGCACAAAGGTCTCCTTGCCATTTCCTTCATGATAATAAGCTTGGTGGGCATCTAACAGTCTAAGTAAAGGGTTGGCAGGCTGCTGCCTATTTTGTAAGTAAAGTTTTATTTACATACAGCCATACCCATTCTTTTGGTATTGTCTATGACCACTTTCAAGCTACAGTGGCAGAGTTGAGTTTGAATTGTAAAGTCTAATATATTTGCTATCTGGTCCTAACAGAAAAAGGTTCTTGGCTGCTGCTCTAGACTGTGGATTCCCAGCCTCTCTTGTAGTTAAACTTGGCCATGGGACTAAGACTTTGTCAATGAGTAGAAATGGTATGTCCCTTAAGGGTAGCTTCTTAGAACAATAAGGAGCTTTCCTTTGGCCAGCTGCACCCTGATATGACCCATGAAAACAATCCCTTAAAGGATGGCAGAAAAATAAAATGAGAAAACCTTGGTTCTTGAATAACCATGTGGAATAGAAAGATCCACCAATTGGGATCACTTTCCCTGAATTTGCACATGAAAAGCAAATAAACGATCAACTGTAAACTGCTAAAGTCATGTTCTTTATTAAAGCAATCAGGTCTTATTCTATCTATGCTTCACATTTGAACTACCACTAAAACATACAAATTAACACTCTAAAAATTGGTCAAAATATCTCTGCCTGCTCCTCTGCCTACTTGTGATCTTTGTTTGTCAAATAAATAAATAAAATCTTAAAAAAAAAAACAGAAGAAAAAATGTTTTTAAAAAAATTGATCAAAATAGTAGTCATTAAGCTCAGGAAAAAAAATTTATTCAACTCATTTTCCTATCAAGTAGGTAAAGTTGGGGGTGCTTTGTCTTCAGAAAATGGTTTATATAGTAAAAAAAAAAAAAAAAAGCACAGAAACTAAAATTGTAATTAAACATTTACTCTGACCCTACCACTTTGGAAAAGCAAAAGGGGCTTTTTCACTTGGTTATATTCATAAAGAGGCTTTTACAGATCAGATTCATACCTTGTTTTAATTTGGCCTTTCCAAGTACAATACAGGCAAAACAGAAATCCAAGGGTAATCTGCTTGGGCACTTACAAGTATGTGTTGACATCAGTTTCAGTGTCTTCACATTCAACTTTCCCATTTTTTTCCACATAAGATTAATCACATAAGATTAGGGAATCCATCTCATCCCTAGATATTTAGAATGATTATGATACAAGCAATAAGTAATATTTTTGACATTTATGCCAGTAAGAAATGATGATTACTCTAGCCCAGGGTGTAAAGTCAAAAGCTCATCTCCAAATGATTCCTGAAATGGCAATATCCATGTTTCTCTAAAATTTTTTATTTGTAACAACTTAGTACATAAATTTCCCCTCTTTTTCCCATTTCTACCTTGGTTCTTTGCTCTTCTGAGGTGTTGAAAACCATCAGAGCAAATATATAAATGGATCCTAAGAACTCCACTATCAAATCTAAATGGTTAACCTGTAATTAGAGATCCAAATGGTGCTCAAAAACCTTGCTGGGTAAGTCAGGAAGAACCTGGACATCCTTATGGTCTATAGATTTTGTTCGTTATGCCTTTATTGTTAGACGTGTACACCATTTCCTTGAATGCCAAATTTAGGCATCCTTCCTAATTAATGATCTTTTCAAGCCCTTTTCAGAAGCCATTGGATTTTGATTAGCCCACAAAGGAAGGTTTTCTCTCCTGGGCACATAGTTCTCTGTCTCCTTAGCAGTTAATTGAGTAGCGGAATAATGGTTTCCTTACAGGGAGGCTTACAGGCTGCACAGAAGGGTTGATGCCTCTTTAGTCTCTGGGAACTGTAGTGACATTCAATAATGCTTGGTAAATTTAAGCTGAGAATTAGAGACCAAACTGATGTATTTGGACATATCTCAATCTGATGTTTCCTGAGCAGCTGGCTCAGTGAAAGGCTATGTACGCTTGCTGCTCAAGGCCTGTCTTGTTTCTAGGTGAATTTTTCATTACACTCCTATTGCTGTGTCTCATTACCACATAGAGTGAGCCAGAAATAGTTGCTTCTCAAGAAATTAGACAATTTCTATTTTTACATATCAAACTTTCCTGGGCAAAGCACATACAAGAATTCCCAAGTTCTCAGGAAAAATTGGTTTATGTGCAACATGTGTGTGTGTGAACATCCCACTCTTAATATCATGTAGTCATAACTATATGTTCATTTGATATCATATAGTCATCCAAATATCTGTGTCCACCAAGCAATGAGAATTAAAGAAGTCCAATATCTCTTCGATGTATACTTTAGGCAATATGAGCGGTTCCCTGGCCTAGCACCACAGCAAAGCTTTTCTCTGCCTCTTTATATATATGTATCTCTATCTATATATATATCTACCTATAGCTATATCTAAATATTCTATCTCTACTCTCTCCTTAAGCCCCACTATATAATAATAAAAGGGATTTAAAAATTAATCCACAAATGGGAAAAGAGACAATAGTTAAGATGTGCCAACAACATTTGAAAAATGAGAAAATAAATAGACAAATGGGCATTGTCTTAGAACAGTTGAAAAAGCCTAACTGAAGTGCTAAGAGTGAAATGCTGATGGAATGCAAGCCCAGGAAGGTTCAGAACTTGAATCGCCAATGACTGGGGAAGGCAATACAAATGAGTGGTGTAGTGGGAAACTGAAAGATCTGGTTGAATATCTGTCCTGACTCAGTCCCTTCCCCTGCCAACCAGACATCCAGGTACCTCCAAATACCTGTCCTTCTTTACTTCAGCAGGAGAAGGGATTTTATTTTATAGAGACTCGAAACAGGGAGTAGCTACCTAAGTGAAAAAGAATAGGATAAGCAAAGCTTCAATAACACCAAATTCATATCCCAAAGGAAATAAAAGGAGCTACTGAAAATATGGAGCTACAACAAAATACCATGAAAAGCGTAATTTGAGAAGGATATTAACATTTCTATCTTTAAGGAAATAATTATCCAAATATTTTTCAATTCATGTGCTTATTTCCCCCAAAAATTCCCATTTTATTGTATTTTAAAGTATTATCAATAAGTGTTTCAACCATGATTATAACAGTTTTGTTTATGAAGATCAATATCTTCAATACAAACCCATATTTGAAGTAATAAATATCTCAGCAGTCATACTTTTCCCAAAGTTTTTAAGGGATATGTAAGCAAAATATTTGAAGATTAGCCTTTGAGTGCTAATCCCTAAGGTGGGGGGAATTGCTGACCCAAGAGAAAATTGTCCAAATTTTCTTGGCAGTTAGTCTGGAGTACACTAGCCATTAGTAACACAGAGGGTTTTTTAATTTAGTAACTTCATTCAGTTTTCAGAGAATCATATAAAATCCCCCACCCCCACAAAACAAATTAACCTTAACTCTCTCTAAATTTTTTTCTAATGTACTGACAATTTATTTTTAATCTTTAAGACACATACAGATATATGTCTAAGACACACACGGTAGACATGTGCTCAAATACACATTTCATCTAATAGAAAAATCTTGATGTCATCTGTAAGCCTAGGGGAAAACAATGTGTTTCTTCTCTTCAAATTGCAACATTCTCAAAACAAAATACAAAAACAAATCAACCATCTCATTTGACTTAAATGCACCGATAGTTTTTGCATTTGTAGGAGATCCCATAGGTTCCCAGCCCTTCTCCCATCAACACTCACCGTCCCAGTGAACACTAGCATTATTCGACTGCAACTTGCTGTCTTTGAGCTTTCCCTCAGACAGGACACAGGACTGCTAGAAGTGCCAGAGGTGATACTCCCAGCAGCAATGCTCAGCCATTGATAAGAATTGGAGGATTAAATTCCCCAATTTCCTTGCTTTTCAGGGGGAATAAGGAAGGAATTTAGATCCACTCTCCTAAACTGCGGCAAGAGTACTGCGCCCCAGCGGCTCAGTTACTGTTCAACAGGTACCGTTTATTGCGTCCTTTCCCTTCCCTGTCTCACTTTCTTACTTCCCAACTGAGTGGGATGCATTCCCCAAGATCAACTCCCAAATAAGCTATTTGCTCTCTCATTTTTGTCTCAGGGTCTGCATTTACAGAACCTCACCTAATATCAGTACCTTACCCTCCGAAGGAAAAAATCTCTTCGTTTGCTGATTTTTAATTTGCACCTCACAGTGATTCTTGTACATTTAAGTTTTATGTTTGAATTTAGTAAGGTTAAAAAGTCAGAAGGGTGGGGCGCCTGGGTGGCTCAGTGGGTTAAAGCCTCTGCCTTTGGCTCAGGTCATGATCCCAGGGTCCTGGGATAGAGCCCCACATCGGGCTCTCTGCTTAGCAGGGAGCCTGCTTCCTCCTCTCTGTCTCTGCCTGCCTCTCTGCCTACTTGTGATCTCTACCTGTCAAATAAATAAATAAAAATCTTTAAAAAAAAAAAAAAGGGTGAACAAGTCTGTAACTCTACAAATCCATTAGAAAATGTGAATGACCATGGACATAAGAAAGAAAAATCCTTTATTTATTTATTTATTCATTTATTTTTAAAAGATTTTATTTATTTATTTGACACAGAGAGAGAGATCACAAGTAGGCCAAGAAGAAGGCAGAGAGAGAGGGGAAGCAGGCTCCCTGCTCAGAGCCTGATGTGGGGCTTGATCCCAGGACCCTGAGATCATGACCTGAGCCAAAGACGGAGGCGTAAGCCACTGAGCCACCCAGGCACCCCCAAAGAAAAATCCTTTAAAAGAGAGAGGGTTAATGTGCTGCATGACTGGTAAGATTTTCTAGGGCCCCTTCATCAGGGTAGCTGCCTCGCTTGTCATTACTATGAACAAAGTTCTAATTGCCTAAAAGCCAAGCCTAGAGGCGTCTAAGAATGGAAAAATGTGGGAAACGTAACTTTCTGCAGTAGAAGCTTTGAAGACATGTGAGATGGAGTCTGTGCTCTCTATGAGCTTAGTGTCTATCCAAGAGAGTATCATAAGACAGTATATGATTGATTCCTTACTTTGTTTCAGAAAAGCCGTAAGGTCATCAAGGAAAAAAACAAAATTTCAGGTCTAAAAGTGTGAATAGATTTTTCTTTTGTCTAATGTTGTAATAGGTAATAATATCCTTAGAGTTACAGATATCAAAAAGTCACTGAGGTAGCTAAGTACCATATGGCTGAAACATCAGTCATGTCATATTTTATCCAGCTGGCATCCATTCCCATAAACTCCCACTCTTATTCGTTAATTTGAGAAATGATCCATCCTCATTTTGTGTCACAATGGTGGAATAGTAAATCCACATGTTTACCCTCCCAAACAGAAAAGAATCCCAGGTCCTATCTGCCAGATCCTATCTCCTGCCAACACAAAATTGTCATAAAAGTACAAATGAGGCCAAAGCTTGGTTGGTCAATAAATAATTACAGTCATTCAGGATTATTTTGGCATAAAGCCATGCACATTTTTATCAACCAAGCATTCTCCTATTGCAAAATAATCCCTAGCTGACTCCAGGCCTGTGGTGGAGATTGAATACCTGAACAGAGAACACAAGGCAATCGTGATACCCAGTATAGTCACCATGAATTAGGGGGTTTCCTGATTCACTGTCATAGAAATACTTCACCATCAATATATTTTTTAAAGATTTTATTTATTTATTTGACAGACAGATTACAAGTAGGCATAGAGAGAGGGTGGGGGGAAGCAGGCTCCTCGCTGTGCAGAGACCCCAATGCGGGGGCTTGATCCCAGGACCCTGAGATCATGACCTGAACCGAAGGCAAAGGCTTAACCCTCTGAGCTACCCAGGTGCCCCACCATCAATATTTTTGACTGACTTGTACAACAGGGGACTTTTCTGCGAGCTTTCACATACCCAGTGCTCAGCACAGTAAAACTGACACTTAAAAGGCACTCAATAAACATTCATTTAATTGAAATGAATGCATGAAAACTCTTATTAGTAGTATCATTTATTAATAAGATTGAATACATGCTGAATGAATGTCTAATATCTTTTATAAACAAATATATATGTATTGTTATTCTCTTTGACATTTTTGGAGGGGGGCCTGGGTACAAGTGTATTTTATTGATGGTACATGACAAGGTAGGGCTTCCCAACCTCTCCCCTTCTTCAGGGGATCTGGGATGGAAACTGTGCATTGATCCCCTTTGACTTTTAGATTAAATTTTTTATTAACTAGACGTTCTATAATAGTTGCTAAACTTTGAACAATCAATACCAACTCATTTTGAGTATTTATTATGTCTTAAGTAAAATGCAAGGTACCAAACAACAGTAAATAAAACAAGCCTGGACTAAATTTAATGATAATTTAGACTTGCTAAGTAGATAATGTTTCAAGTTTAAATCATGTGCTATAGAGAAAAAAGCTGAAACCAAGAAAGAATGTTCAGTCTATTGACCTTGAGTAAAATTTCCCAATTTCATACCAAGGATATAATGGTGCTGACCTGAGTTAGAAATGCCTGACATAGCTTTCTTGTCCATTCTCCCTTAATACGATGTTACTAAGCAACACCTCCACATAAAACAAAGTATGTGGGATCAGATTTGTGCCCACAACTCCTGGCAAAGACTACAATATGTAATAATGATGAATTGTGCTTTTCACTGATCTTATACAATATGAGAATTTTCTTTTCAAGACATTTCAAGGTGACACTATCTCTGTATGTCTAAGTCAGTTGATTCATCTCTGAAACACTATACTGAAAATTTTCTCACTAGCCTCATAAAACCTGGCTAAACAAAGAAAAACTGAGAGTGCTTAGGAGTCTAGAGACAGGAGAAAGGTAGAAAAAAGAAATAAATGAGTATTGAGGATGACTTTGTGCCAAGTATGGTGAAAAGGCTGCATATTAATTATTTCACATAATTTTCACAGAAGTCTTAAGCAATAGATGTTACCATCCTGATTTTATAG
The DNA here is from genome assembly GCF_002288905.1 of Enhydra lutris kenyoni. NCBI lineage: Eukaryota > Metazoa > Chordata > Mammalia > Carnivora > Mustelidae > Enhydra > Enhydra lutris. The sequence goes on from NW_019154101.1 coordinate 12,742,436, forward strand.
CTGAGAGAAAACAGGGATTAAATAGGTTTTGCCAAACTGGACTGGGTTTTTTAATATGCCTTTGGAGAAAAACACTGTCTTCTCTTTACTACATTTTAATGTGCAAAATATAATTACTTTGTGTATTTATTAAGCAATATATTGGTTGCTTTATTTTTTACACCCTTGTATCCGTAGCCTTTGGTAGTGTCTTCCCAAAACTGACTCTGACCTTGGTAATTTATTTGCCTTAGCCAATGGGAAAGTAGCACACATTCTGCAAGCAGATATTTGAAAAATAATTTGCACATTTTATTTCCTCTTTGGCAGCAGGTCATCACCACCAAAACAAGCCTGGACTAATATGACACTGCATGGAGTAGGGCCATGACATTCTAGACAGGGTCATCACAGAACATTCGGCCCCCAACAACTAGTATTTACACAAGCAATCCAAGCCAAGATCAGTGGAACTCTCCAGACAAAATGTAGACTTGAAAGAAATAATAAATTTTTGCTTTAAGCCTCTAATGTCTAGTGTGTTTTGTTATTGAGCACCAGCTAACTGATACAAGAACTCACATTATATAAGATACTTTCCAAAGTGTACACAAAGAAAATTACAAAGACATGATATCTACTTTTATGACTCTTCACTTAAAAGCATGGAACATCATTTCCCAAGCAAATATTTAATAATATAAGAAATTATATATACATATTTACATATGTGTGTGTGTATACACATACTGAATATATTGGGGAATTAATATTTATAATTATCTTTTCAAATATCTAATGCACTTCTGCTATCATCTGAAACTCAAGATAGGCACTAGGTATGAATAAAGCAAAGACTCTTCTTTCAACAAGCTCATAGTCAAATAGTGGAGATAGATACATAATTCCAAAAGAGTATGATAAGTGCTATTAGATATGTACTCAAGATAATATTGGAGTCCAAATGTAAAGTTTCGAAAAGGAGATGATCTAAGACAGACACCAAAGGATGAAGTGAATTTTGAGAGAAAAACGGAAATGAACATTCCAGACAGAACAATAGTACACAATAAAGTACATAATGATGAGAGGTTTTGGAAAGAAACAAGTACGCCAGTGGAGTTAGGGATCTAATGTGTCAGAAGAGGCAGTAATGGATTAAACTGGAAAGGTAAGTCAAGACCAGACTGGAAGGGACCAGAGTCTGAACTTTATCCCAGCAGGAGTCATTCAGTGGTTTAGACTGGGTAGGTCTGACATGATCAGACCTAGGTTTTAGGAAAAAACTACATTGGAGAGACTGTATATTTCCCACTTCTTTTTTCCAAAACTAGGTCATCGAAGACTGGGTTCAGAAGTCATCTCTCTAAGAAAACATTCTTAAATAACTTTATATTTTTAGGATTGTTTTCTTCTTTGTACTCAATTCAGTGTTCTATTTAACATTAGACTTTCCATGAAAGTATGATAGAAGAAGTACTGTAAAACTTAGTTGGTCTGAAACCAATGACTTTAGGTAGTCAACCTTGGCTTGTGAATGTGGGCAAATAAGCCTCTGCCATACTAATGAATCTCTGCTTTTTTACACCTCACTCCCTAATTTATACTCCATTATCTTCCCTCTTGTAATGCTTTGTCTGTAGTAAAATGCTCTCTCTAATATCAGAAAAGAGAATAAAACCACAACAAAGTTTAATCATTCCCATAATCAATGTTGATGTAGTCAACCTGGAATAAAGACTAATTAGAAAGAGAAAGAAAGAAAGAGAGAGAGAGAGAAAGAAGGAAGGAAGGAAGGAAGGAAGGAAGGAAGGAAGGAAGGAAGAAAAGAAGGAAGGAAGGAAGGAAGAGAGAGAGAGGAAGAAAGGAGGGAAGGAAGGAAGAAATGGGGGAAGGAAGGGAGGCAGGGAGGAAGGAGTTCTGAAATTCACAAGAGTTATTCGAGTAAAGTATACTAGTATTTTAAGAAAAATTGCCCCAGATTCTCTTTCTTTTGTAATTCAAGACTTCCACTGGCATTATAAGCTTTTCTGTCAGGTTTCTCTGTTCTCTACAATGACCAAAAAAGAGTTCTCTGGTGTTTTTGTAAAGTGCTCTTGATTTCTGAGGCAGGCTGTGCTGGAAAAGATTAAAATGCTCTGCAATACAACCAGGGAAGCATTGTCTTCAGTCAAGAGGAAGTTACTGGTCCAGAATCCTGCCTCAAAAGTGAGGAGGCATGTGTGAATGCATTGCCTTTGATTTACTAGTTAGCTTATTTCTGTTACTTTAGAGGGCCTGGTAAAAGTTCTCTTGAACTATTCCATCAGGGAACTATAAATAATACTGTCATCAGAGGACTCATCAGGGACTATTCTTTAGAGATTGTGAGGACCCCAGTCGCTCCTAGATGGGAAACTTATAGCAGCCAATTCAAATTCAAACGGAGAGTGAGGCAGTGAACATAAATGGGTGAAATTGAGCAGGTAAGGTCGGTGGCAAACTCTAGTGTGCATACCCAATCAAAGTGAGAGCCTGCTCCCCAGCCACCCCAGCAGATAATAGCCAGGCAGGAAGATAGGTTGCCAGATATTCCAATTTGGGGGGTTGGGTGGGGTGTTGGAGAAATGGAAAGTTTTGAATTTTTATGTAAAATATTCTAGTTTTTAATGTTGGAATTAATTTCATTATTAAACACAATGTACCAATTAAAACATCTGTGAATGATATGTGACCAGTGGGCTGCCTGATTTCTACCTTTCCCCTCAAGGGACAGATGACAAATAGGAGATAGACAAGGAGGAGAAGAAGCTCTATTTAGATAACTAAAGACCTCTGAGTTCATGAAAGCCAAGACCCTCTCCCAAGGTAAAGTTAGACACTTTGGAGGACCTAGAGTCCTATAAATTTAGGCAATGACTTGAAAAGCTACAGAAGAGTTGTCCAGCAGAATTTTCTGAAATAATGAATGAAACTCTCCATATTTTGTTGTCTAATATGGTAGCCACTAGCTACATGTGGTTATGAGCAATTGAAATATAGCTAGTGTGGCTAAGGTACTGGATTTTAAATTTCACCTTCTTTTAAGTAATTTAAATGTAAATAACCATATATGGCTAGTGGCTACCATATTAGACAGCACAGCTATAGAAGTTCCAAATGAATGGCCCTCTTTAGCATGCATCAGAGTCATCTGGAGAACTTGTTAAAATGTAGATTGCTGGGCCTGCCACCATTTTAAATTCAATGGGTGTGGGTGAAAATTACAGAATTTTCACTTAAAACAAGCTCTCAGGTGATTCTGATGCTGCTAGCCCACACACTAAGAGTCACTAAACTGTCACCCAACTTTTAGATTACCAAGACAGAGTGTGGTCCCGGAGAAAGAACAACTGACACCTATATAATTACTGCTTTAAACACACACACACACACACACACACACACACACAGGCCATGAACATTTTTGTTCTTTCTTGGAAAGGATGAGATTTGTTTTTAAATCAGAACATAGTGCATGACTGCTTGTGTGGCCCTGAGTCTTAGTTCCACTCCAGCAGGGGGCAAAAAAGAAAATCCTATATCATCATGACCAAACTAGACACCTGGCAGAACCCATATATCAGGAAATTTGATTAGTTTTTTTCTTGCAAGGCATAGCATCAGCAAAGCACTTAATTTATCCTAGGAATGTACTATTAAATATCAGTGTATGTTAACTTCAGTCTTCATCCTTGGAAAACACATATTTCAGGCCAGGAGAGAAAAAGAGAGGATCCTCATCCTCCTTCTATCCTCTTATTCTTTTTTTTTTTTATTTAATTTATTTGACAGACAGAAATCACAAGTAGGCAGAGAGGCAGGCAGAGAGAGGAAGGAAAGCAGGCTCCCTGCCAAGCAGGGAGCCCGATGCAGGAGCTCGATCCCAGGACCCTGGGATCATGACCTGAGCCGAAAGCAGAGGCTTTAACCCACTAGCCACCCAGGTGCCCCAATCTTATTCATTTTTTTTTTAAAGCGTAAATAGTGGGGTCTTTTACTGTAATATATTCAAGGAATTTCAAAGACATGACCTTTGTGTCTTAGTCCTAATATTAAAAATGAACTTATTCTAAGTGAAAGAAAAACACCTGACAGGTTGGGACATGGAGTGGGAAGGGGTCTTCAGACTGCCTCCATATTTCTTGATCAGTACAGTAGTTTACTTCCCTGAAGGTTTCTCAGTGTTTCACAGAAGTGATGTACTTTTTATCTTATTATCTAAAGTGCATTATTGGTACTCTTTTCACCTGAAAATTGTTTTTTTCATCCATTTTTGCATGACTCATTTTCAAGGAAACAGACAACAATAGAACACTTTGAAGTCAACCAGAATTATAACATTATTTGCATCAATAATTCAGATGGAAAGTTTACACCCTTGTCTTGTGTGGGAGGCTGATTGCGTGTATATCCCGGTGTTTCATGTCCCCATGTATCCACACTCATTGGCATTCTCTTCCCACACTGACTCTGGAATTCACCATGAATTGCTTCACCCAATGGGACAGTAGCAAACTTGACATAAGCAGAGACATTATAAAGCTTTTGCACATTTCCAATTCTCTTCATATTCCTATGCTTTCATAATGATTATATGCTCAGGGCAGTTTGCTACAGGTGTGACTTGTGGAACGGAGTCAAGTTCTCCTGACTGCCCCAGCTGTAGTCCTAAATACCGAGAAAACTCAGCCAAGATTAGCAAAGCTGCCTGGCAAACCTGCTATTGACTATAGATTCTTGAGTGAGCTGAACTGCTGCGTGGACTAACAGAACTGCCAATCAGACATATAGACCCATGACAAATAATAACTGGTTGCTTTATGATGATAAGTGTTTGGGGTGATTTGTTTCTTTTTTTTTTTTTTTAAAGATTTTATTTATTTATTTGACAGACAGAGATCACAAGTAAGCAGAGAGGCAGGCAGAGACAGAGGAGGAAGCAGGCTCCTCGCCGAGCAGAGAGCCCGATTCGGGGCTCGATCCCAGGAAACTGGGATCATGACCTGAGCCGAAGGCAGAGGCTTTAACCCACTGAGCCACCCAGGCGCCCCTGGGGTGATTTGTTTCATAAAGTTAACTAATACATCATGCTTCCTTATTCCAGTAACTGTTACATAGTATACCTAGGGTAGATGATGTAGAAAGGAAGTTACTCATTGTATACATTTACATTGTTTGGCTGTTCTTATATTTACTTCAAGCTTTCATCATGGAATTTATCGGAGAAGAAATTTTAAGGAAGACGGAAATTAAAAATCCTTATTCCATATCAGAAAGGCATGACCAGTCTTAGCAAACACGGTAAGTTTTTAAACAAAGGGAGGATGCTGAGTGGGAATTTTAACAACATGAACATGGTCCTAGAGATTACCCTAAGAAGAAAAGAGAAACTTCCATTTCAGATGCATCCTCCATTCTCTCTGCCAGCAGGCTATGGCTTCCCACTTTACATCTACTCAGTTTGCAGTACAAATTGGACAAATTGTCCACCAGCATCAGGTAGGCGGCCTCATAGTATCTTAACAGAACCCCTGCTGATGTGCATCTCTGTTCTCTACTCAGCTGTCCCATCCGGCAGCTACAGTTCTAAAGTTACAGGACAGTTTCTAACTTTGTGCCTGTCCCAAGGCATCAGGACCAAGGCACATGATTTGTAATTTATGAGGACACCCACAGAGCTGTCACTTGTAAGGCAGGTGTTGAGAAAATGGCAAGCAGCTCTAGGAAAGAAAAGAACTCTGATCTCACCCCTGAATAATGGTGGCTAACCTAGTCATGGATAGAAAGCGTTGACATAAGCGAGCTTTAAAAATAAAGCGATGGCTCATCTTGCCGGAGGCACTCTGTCTCTACGCAGTTGAATATAACAGGATTTAAGTAATCTATGAAAAAGTTGGTTGTAGTATTCATTCTGAGGCTGATGGTATGCTTTTGAACTGTGCTATGCAATTTAAACTACCAATTTCAGGAATCCTACAGATAAACAGGCAAATCAAACTTCAAACCGAGTAATCCCAACAGGATGCAATGAGTAATAATCTTCCAATGCTCCTAAAAGAAATGACACAAAATGGAAACCAAAACAACTGAGCTCAAAGGTTAGATGCAAAGGAATTGCCAAAAAAATAAAATGTATTCACCAAGCCAACTAATATTTTAAAATTGAATAAATTGTATCAATGTGTTAGCTGCTTAATCTCTTTGTGCCAGCTGAGTTTGATCTCATTGCAGTTTATTTCACATTCTGATTCCTGGTAATTTTTCAAAGATTAATACAGAGTGACCTAATCTTAAACTGATATAGATGGTAGTAGAAGGCTATTTATAAGTAAAAATAGAGTGAAAGTCTCAAGGCATTTCCAAAGCACCACAAGGCGCACGTTGCAACCCTGGGTGGAAAGAATATAAGCTAGGAAGCAATATGAGCTGTGAAACCAAATAATGTCATGGTGAAAAGGCTCCTAGATTTTAAAAATATTGCTTACTGATAGGCAGCTCAACTTTCCATCTCGAGTCTGAGCGTTCCAGGGGGATGTCTGTGTTACAATGCAAGTCCAGCGACTTCGCACCATGCAAAAACCACAATGAACATAGAGACTCAGATATCAGGCTGATTACTGGTTGCAATTGGAGCTTTCACACTGGCAAAACGAGAGGATTTTTTCCTTTCCTTTGGTGAGGACAGACCAAGCTGGCAGGTATTTCCCATTACCACATTCCTAAAATCTCCCTTCCAAATAAAAGTTGCATGCTGGCATTCACAGCCCACATTCTGCTTATAGATTTCTGAATGTTGTCTATTAATAAACAGTCAGAAAATCACTAACTGACATAAGCCATTGTGTCCTGCACCCTCCCACCTCTGTAATAAATGATCAGGCTGAAAAGAACAGTTAAGGAGGTCCTGGACAACCCTAAGCCATTTTTTTGGCATGCAGCCTGGAAAAACTCCTGACAGAAAGCTTGTCTGGTGCCCTTGGCAGAGACCCACAAGATCTAGTAAAATGCCAAAGAGGAGGCACCATGACATCAAGAGGGAAACATGCTATAAGGCAAAAAGGCTATACCTGGCCAAAGGCAACTTTAGAAAATTATTATTATTGGCTCGTTGAGTGATTGAAATGCAGGTATAAAAACATGGACAGTGCATGCTCTTGTTGATTTTTGTTTGGTGGTTTCATACCAAACATTTCATTTGGCTCTTTCTAACAAGTGGGAAATAGAATCTTGGTGGAAATTGAGAGATCTCTCTGGCCTGTCCTTTCCTGTCTAAACCCTTTGTCTTTCCATCAGACTCTTGTGATGTGGCTGAAGGGCCAACCAAGAAGTGACTGGGAAATTGGTAATGGGAGACTCACACTACTATACAGATTAATGGTTCCTTGGATTCTTTGTTTGTTTGTTTGTTTGTTTTGTTTTTTGTTTCTTGGATTCTTGCAAAGAAGGGAAAGGACAGCTCTTCTCTCCCACCCATCTACTCCATCCTGCAGACTGGGCTGAACCTGGAAGTGTGACATGCTAAGTGGGAATTGATGGGAGGGAGGTTTGTTCCCAGCACCCAGCTGTTGGAAAATCTTAAAAGATCAACTGGCAAGCAAGTATTTTAGAAAGCTTTGAGTTTCATCAGAATGCATGTTTGTGAGCAAATATTGAGAAGTTTCAGCTCATGGGAATGAAGAAATAATAGAAGATGATAGAAACAGTCATGAGCTTAGACTCAGACCTAAAAAATCTCTGGGACCCATCTGCAATGCCTGTTTTAGATTAAGCAATAGAAGAGCACAGTAAAAACCAAATCTTATAGCTTACCATATTCTTCACTTTTACAGATATGATTATAAGAAAATAACTCATATATTTTGATTTGTCAAGGAAAGGAGCTAGAGACAAACTATTTTACATTTTTGGTTTTATAAACCTGGGCGTGAATCTAGTACTTACTGATTGCATGAATTTGGGCAAGTTACTTCATGTCCCTGAGCCTAATTTTCCTTATCTGAAAATAGGGAGAAAATGCTTACTGTTTGGTATTGCTACAAGGAATGAATTGAGATAGCATATATGAGGCACCTAGCAAAATGGCAGTCTATTTTTATTATATAGATTGACTTATTGCTGGTGGCAAGTTCTCCTTTAGCACGGCTCAGTATATTGAGTTAACAAATATTTATTTTCTGTCTTCTATAGGTTAGGCATCCTTTAAATAAGTTCCTTCCTTCCCCCCAAAACAAAGAAAAAGAAAAGAAATCTAACATTAGAGAAAGACTCCAAGAGAATTTCTAGCTCCGTCCAAGACATTTGGGAAACACAAGAGTGGAACGATTAAATGGGTAGATAAGATACCTCATAAAGGCAGTGTGAAAAAGGCAGTATATGCCTAGGTGCCAAAACCAAACAATACAGTTTTGTTTTTGTTTTTTTAATTTACTTGACAGAGAGGGAGATCACAAGTAGGCAGAGAGGCAGGCAGAGAGAGGGGGAGAGAAGCAGGCTCCCTGCTGAGCAGAGAGCCCAATGTGGGGCTCCATCCCAGGACCCTGGGATCATGACCTGAGCTGAATGTAGAGGCTCAACCCACTGAGCCACCCAGACACCCCTCAAACAATACAGTTTTAAATGTTCAGTATTTATTCACTATAGCACTCTAAAAATATGACAAACTTTTAGCTTTCTTATTATGTGTTAAATATTTTCCCAAGAGTCCTAGCTATTCCTAGTGTATTTTATTTCAAAACGTAAAGAATTCTCTCAAATTTTATCAGAATAGTAATACTTCCATTTGAACTTACATAATTCCAATTGAAGATTTTCCTTAAGTTTTGCCTCCAACATTTATGTTAAAAAGAGCAATGCTAGAGGCACCTGGGCGGCTCAGTCAGTTAAATGTTGTCTGCCTTCGGCTCAGGTCATGATGCCTTCAGCTCAAGTCATGATCCCAGGACCCTTTCTTGGGTATCAAGCTCCCTGCTCAATGGGGAGCATGCTTCTCCCTCTGCCTGCCACTCCCCCTGCTTGTGCTTGTCCTCTTTCTCTCTCTCTCTGTCAAAAATAAAAATCTTTTTTCTTTTTTTTTTAAAGAGCAATGCTAATATGCACGTTAGTACTTGGATTTGGAGCCAGAAGTAACTAGATCCCAAATAACCTAAATTCTTTGACCTTCAGCTACTTTAATTGTAAAATAAGAATAAATGACCTCAACAATATTGTTGTAAAAATATATGCTCAATTATAGTGAGAATGAGGAAGATATTACACAAACATAAGCTATTTTTGTCATTGTTTCCATTGGTTCATACTTCTCTCCATGTTATCCATACTGGGGGGAAAAAAAAAGCTCACACATTTCCAGTGATTTATGTTGTATAAAAATCTCTTACCAGAGACCCATACAACTTGGTTTAACTGCCATGGATTTAAGTTTTATTTTATTTGAGCAAATTATCTTCAATCATGACAATTTTATGAACATCTAATGCCTAGAAATTAACAGTCATTGGGCTGAATATGTGAACTACTATTTTTAAGTAAAATTTTCAACATTCTTGCCTTCTAGGTCCTTTAAGTGATCTTTCTGTCCAAAAATTAGCATAGAATGAGAAGCCTGAAGATTCTTCAGACTCCTTCAGATAGCATTCCCTTTATCATGTACTATGCATTTGTTCTGTATGTATTTGTTCAATAATATGTCTAACTTATTCTGCCTTTGATTCATCCTTGTATATTTGAAAGTGGACTCTAAATATTTTATTCATTTTGAAATCCCCTTCCTTTTATTACTGAAATATCTTTTATGCAGAAATATATGACATATTGCTTTCAGTTCTCCATATAATCAATTTCTATTTCTTTTTTGTCATATTTTGGTGCTTTCTTTGGCATAAATAAATGAATGTATCAGTTGGCTATAGCTGCATAACAAATCATCCCAAGACTCAATGGCTTAGAACAGTAATCATCTATTATAGCTTATGCATCTCTGGGTTGGCCAGAGATTAGACAATCTAGGCTTGGCTCAGCTGGTTGTCTCTGCTGACAGCACCTAGGTTTGCTCATACATCTACTGGTCACCTGGGGAATCAAGTGAAGTAGGCTCAGCTTGCCCATGATCTGAAGATTGAATGGTGGCCCTGCTGTAAACTGCTGTAAACTGGATTTGGCTGATACAACTTGGCAAGGGCAACTGTACTCCCTGTGTCTCTTATTCTCATGCTAGGCTAACACAGACAGGTTCTTTTCATGGTGATGGGAAGTATAAGAGGACAGACAAAAAAAAAAAAAAAAAAAATACCAGCTCTCCTGAGGCCTGAGTTCAGAACTGGCACACTATCACCTCTGCCCTGTTCTATTGGCCCAAACTAGTCATATGCTAAACCCAAAGTCAAAATACAGACAGAGACAGTCCTCTCATAGTTAGAGGACTCTGAAAGATGGCAAAGGTTTATGAACACTAGGAAGGGTGAAGAATTGAGGCCAATAATGTAATCTAGCATAAGATCCCAGAAGATGTCAAAACTTGCAGAACATCAGATACTTAGCATTTTGTTCTCAGTGGCCATTCTGTAGTGCAAGGTGAGAACAGAAGAAACAGCTGCAGGCAACTGTAGGATTTCATAGCCAGTGTAACACTTCTCATTATGACTGGCAGAACATTTACAGCAGAGATTGTGGTCCCATGCACACTCTTTTCTATATAATAACATCATTTAGAAAGAGCTTGGTTTTCTAATTGAAATTAGATTGAGTTCTAATTGCTCATGGTTCATTTTCAGTGAGTCAACTTTGTGTAACATTTGAGACATAGAATCTTCTGGACAGCAGGTCATTTAGCTAGCAGTTAGGATAGATGAGGCTGACCCTAGCTCTGAGTGAACCCAAATAGTAAATGTGGTACACAGACAATCTTATTAACATTACATAACTCTTTTATCAATATTGGTGTCACATTTCAGATGTCTTCACCTTCTAATCCTTGACCTACAACTTGTATCCTCAGTGTGGATGTACAGCAAACAAATATGGGACCTACAATATTTAAGCAATCAGCACCATCATGCAAATGATGTACTTAGAAGAGTTAAACAATAAAAATCCTAGAGTAGTAGATGGTTATGGCAATATAGTTTTTAAAATTCAAGCATAAACATCATGTCTCCTAATGAAACTTATAATAAAGAGGAGGAAATTAAAAGGATGTGTGTGTGTGTGTGTGTGTGTGTGTGTGTGTGTATGTGTGTGTGTATGTAAGAGCAGATACAAAGAAAGAACAGGATAACGATTCACGTAGATGCCTAAGATGCAGTCAATAAGAGATACCCTCTAAACATTTTCCTAAGATGTATGGATGTGATATGACTGTAGTCTCAAAGAGATGTGTGATTGTGACACTCTTCATAGACACTTCAAGCATCTAAAAAAAACCTGCCAAATGTGGTTACCTTTGGCATAGGCAGCCTTCCATATTCCTCACTCAGAAAAGGCAAAGTGACTCCTTACTAAAATAAATCCTGGCTTCCAGCCTGGAGTCTTGCAAACCTATTCATCTTTTGCACATTAGCCCTTACTTTCAAGCAGTGGTTCTCAAAGTTCTCAAGGTACACCAGCAGTACCTCAGAATTTGTTAGAAATACAAATTCTAAGCCCCACCCCAGACTTCCTTAGTCAGAAACTTAGGGATGAGTCTCTCATGAGGGAGAAGAAGGAGAAAGCAATTGCATTGGGAAAGAAATTCATGATACCAAAAGAACATTTTGGAATTCAATTTTTGGAAGTGTTTCCCTCACTAAAATCACCAAAAATTATTTTATCACCTATAAAAACCAGGTTAAAAGGATCACAGTTGAAGAATTTCATTGGTTTTTGAAGCAATTTGTTAACAATACAAAAAATGCAATATATTCCCCTAACATATACTATTAGAAGTCAATATGGTGAGGGGCAACTGGGTGGTGCAGTTGATTAAGTGTCTGACTCTTGGATTTTGGTTTAGCTTGTGATCTGAGGGTCCTGAGATTGAGCCCTGTTTCGGGTTCCATGCTTAGCATGGAATCTGCTGGAGATTCTATATATATATATATATATATATATATATATATATATATATATACCCCTTCTGCTTGTGCTTTCCCTCTTTCTCTCTCTCTCTTTTTCTTAAATAAATAAATAAATCTTAAAAAAAAAAAAAGACAAGATGGTGAGGTGGAAGAAGATGAAGGGAACTCCTGGGATGCATTTAAGTTGTGCCTCTTGAGCTCCATGTGGTATCTACTTTGTGAAATTTCACTAAGATGCCCATTTATAATAATTATGTGTAATATACCAATACATCATTCAAAGTTTGATACATCATTTGATACATCAAAGTTTATGATATAAAAGAGAAGGCTGTTTATCCCATCTCTCAGCCTCATGGGTGGGATTGGAGATGAGCTGAGAATTTGGATTGGATAAGCCAAGAGAAGTCTCTCCACACATTACCATTATCAGTGTTTGAATGTTCTTCCTGGCATCAAATGTCATTCTCCTTCCCTAATTCCACTGATGCCAATGTTCCTGTTGCAACCTACACTTCCTACAGATATTCTAGTGTTCTTACACTCTTTTTCTGCCACCCTGGATCTTTTCCCCTTCCCCAGCATCCTCACTACTACCTCAAAATTCATGCAGGAAAGTATAGGATTAGGCCGGAGGACTAGAGAACACTCAGAGGAAAGCCATGAAGCTGGTTGGGGTTACATGTCCTCCCAAAGCTGATCACTGTCCTGTCCCAAACTGTTGTTTCTTGAAACTTTCTTCCCTTTGGGTGACTTCTTCTCCCATTGTCAGCTCAGCGTCTCAATGGATATCCTCCAGATATGCCCATAAAAACTTAATATATGTTCAGTCCTGATTGAGCACAGATTAGTTGGGATCTGCTTCTATATAAACAGCTGTGGTCACTGTCAAAACTTTACTTAATGTTTATAGCTTTGCTTTTACTCATTTGTAATAGCACAAGAGTTAAGAGTTCAAATCCTCTCGCCTACTACCTCCCACTCTTACCAGCTGTATGACCAGAGCAACTTAATTAGCTGTTCAGTGCCTCAATTTTACTATATGTAAAGAGGAAGGTAATAAGGGTTGCTGGAGGGGAGGTGGGCAAGAGGATGTATTAAATGGGTGATGGGTATTAAGAAGGGCACTTGTGTTGACCGGTGGGTGTTGTATGTAAGTGGTGAATCACTAAATTCTATACCTGAAACTAATATAATGCTCTATGTTAACAAATTTAAATAAAAACTTGAAACCAAAATAATAATAATAATAATAATGGTGTCTACCTCATAGATAGTGCATGAATAGAGCTTAGTTCAGTGACTAGCTCATACTTAAGGGCTCCACTGAAGTCAACCATTATTATTTGATATACAAGAAGAGCAAAGCAGGATTAGTAAAAGAGTTTTCATTCATCTCCTTTCAATACTAACTCTCAAACAAACAACAACTAAACTCGGAAAAGTAGCACAAACTATCTTCATGAAACTTTCTCTTCATTGGGCCTCAAAGGACACAATGGGGAGGTAACAAGAAGGGAGAAAAGTCCCAAGTGACTCAGCTGAGAGGAGGAAGGATAAATCTTCTTCATGAGCCTGTGGGAAAGAGGTAATGGAGTGGGTAACTGTGGAAGAGTGAGCTGATCTGCCCTTCCTCTGGAATGCTAGTCCCCCAGATCTTGCCATGGCTAATTCTTTCCAATCATATCTCTTATATCTCTGCTGTGAGACTTTCCCTGATAGCCTATTCCCTACACTGTGTTGTCATGCTCCCACCACATCCTCTTACTTAGTTGTCTTTAAAATACTGGCTGCTGTCAGAACTGTAGGAGAGTTAGTGTATTTGTTTACCCCCAGCTCCTCTGTTACATCAGCTCAATGACCACGGGGAACTTGACAATCTTGTTCAGTCCTCCATCTCCAGCACCTGCAATAGATCCAAGCACGCAAGTGCTCAATAAATAGTTGTTTATATTTATATATTACCCACACATAGTCTTCTAGAACTTCTAAGTAATCTTTTAGCGCAGAAAGACTTTTTGTGACTGTAAGCTCAGTTTAAAGATTATTTTCATCTTCTACCTATCAGACAGACCACATATAGTTTGTGAGCACATTTTTTAGAAAAGATTTTTATTTACTTATTTCAAAGAGAGAGAGAAAGAGAGCACAAGCTGGGGAGACAGGCAGAGGGAAAGGGAGAAGCAGACTCTCCACTGAGCAGGGACCCTGATGTGGGGCTGGATCCCAGGACCTGAGATCAAGACCTGAGCTGAAGACAGATGCTTAACCAGCTGAGCCCCCCAGGTGACCCATTGTGAGCACATTTTAAGAGGCACATTGAGACACATGATAGTGCCTAGAAGATAATAGAATTAGCAAGATTGGAAACTAGGTCCTTTGAGGAATGGTTGAAGGAACAGAGTATGTTTCTCTCTCTCTCTTTTTTAAGAGTTTATTTATTTTTTGAGAGAGGGCACAAGCATGGGGAGGGGCAGAGGAAGAGAGAGAAGCAGACTACCCACTGGCCAGGGAGCCTGATGCGGTGTTCAATCCCAGAACCCTGAGATCACGTCCTGAGCCAAAGGCAGATGCGTAACTAATTAAACCACCCAGGTGTCCCAGAACATGCTTCTCCTGATGTTGAAGAAAGAACTACCTTGGAAAAAAACATATCAATTATTTTCCAAAATTTAAAGATATATATATATATATAATTCAAAGGAAAAATGAACTTATTATATGTAGTTCCTGAGGACAATACTGAGAACTTGGGGAGTGAAATCCCACTCAATAGGTGAAGAAAGTAAAGAAAATTAGACAAGTTTTAAAATTAGAGCTACTTCTAAAAGTAGTTCCATAACTCAGATCAATCAACATTTTTGAGCATCAAAATTTCCCAGAATACATGTTAATGGGCCCACCTGCAATATGAGACAAAATTATCAAGTAGTCTAAACCTTTTACGTTTTTATCTTAAAAGAATGACTGTTTTGAACTACCATAATTTGCCATGTGTGGCCTACAATATAGAAACATGCTTGTTCTCTATTGGTGAACTCTGTCATGAATGGTTTTTTGTCCTACTCTTGGTATTCTGACTC
Organism: Enhydra lutris kenyoni; assembly: GCF_002288905.1. Lineage (NCBI taxonomy): Eukaryota > Metazoa > Chordata > Mammalia > Carnivora > Mustelidae > Enhydra > Enhydra lutris. The sequence goes on from NW_019154101.1 coordinate 12,757,569, forward strand.
CAACTTCACTACTTGTTTTTCTATTTTTATTACTATTATTTCTTTCACATTTCAGCACAATGTTGTCTTCCCACCTATAACCCTTTGGTTTTGGAGAAACTCTGACTACCTTTCTGTTTATGTTGGCTTGGGCCATACTGGAAAGGTCTCTCCTAGGTTGTGTAGCATTCACAGTCCTCTTTCTGCATTATCTCATGGGTAATGGCCCTGTCTAGCTCATTCTTGCCTCTCTAATGGGTATATTTCAGGTCCTTAAAATTTTGCATAAAACAGTATAATAATAAAATATGAATAGAACTTTCCTCCATCGTTTTAGAATGGTGTACGATAGGTAATTATCACAGATATGGCTAAAAAGAGTTGATGCATAAACAGTGGTCCTTTCTTCGGCATACACCAACACAAAACCTGGCTAAGGAAGAACTGCGTACATACACAAATTCAGGAGAACAAAAGTTCTATCTTTAAAATGGTGCACCCATAAATTACAAGTCTCGGGGCACCTGGGTGGTTCAGTGGGTTAAAGCCTCTGCCTTCAGCTCAGGTCATGATCTCAGGGTCCTTGGGATCTAGCCCAGCATCGGGCTTTCTGCTCAGCAGGGAGCCTGCTTCCTCCTCTCTCTCCACCTACCTCTCTACTTGTGATCTCTCAGTCAAATAAATAAGTAAATAAAATCTTTAAAAAAAATTACAAGTCTGATTGACCAACTAACTTGAAGTAGGCTGTATTTAGGAATTTTTAATGCAGAGGTGTTACATTGTATTTGCTCAACCATATTTAGATTGTAGGTGACTCATTCTTTTGCATTTTTTAGACCAAAGTTAGGTCCCCTTAATAAAACCTTTCTTTTTCCCAACATTTGCCTCACCTGTAATAATTTGTTTAATATCTGTCTCCCCTACTACACTCTAAGCTTCATGATTCTGGGATAGTAGACACTATTCTTACCTGGTCATTAATATTAAAGCCATACCCAGACCCAACACGTTCTAGGCACTAAATAAATATTTGCTGAGTGAATGAAAAAAACTTATTGTGGTACAAACATGGTATAAGATATTATTTAAATATAAAGTCTACTTTTAACCAACTGCATATCATTCAGCAAATCATGAACCTCTCTGAGCCTCAGTATTCCAGGAGCAACATACCTGTTCTGCTTCTGATGCAGAAATGGCATGATGACTGAACAAGGAAATACAAGTGAAAACACAATATTCATAGATATCACTCTATAAATAGGACATCAAAGGAATGTACCTGTCTTATGCATCTTGGTTTGCCTTCATACATTGTGAACAGAAAAACGTGTTTACATTCCAAAATGTATTACTCCAAAACTGCCTCTCTATTCCTTTAACACTGTATTATTTTTTCTCCCTAGTATGTATCACTACTTGTCATAGAATATTTGTTGGTTGGTTGGTTGGTTGATTGATTGGTTGGTTGCTTGATTGTCGGGTTTACAGTTCGTGTCCCCTACCTAGAATGTTAGCTCCTCACGAGGAGACATTTTGTTTGGTTCACAGCTGCACCCCTGGTGCTTAAAATAGCACCTGGCAACATGGTGTGTTTTCAGTGAATATTTGTTGAATGAATGATAGAATCGATAGGTACATGAGAGTGGGTGCCATGAAAGACTAGCGATCAAGGATCCACAAACTTTTCCTTGGCTGCTGCTGTTGCATTTGTAGATTGTGAGTTACAGTGCTGCTGAGGCACAAGTCGACTCCTTGTTCCCCATTTCATTTCCCTTTCAGTTGCTTAGAACCTTTCAAATCCCAAGTCACATAAGGCATCCTCTTACTCGGAGCATGACATTCTTGCAGAGAACGTCAGAGCAGGTGTCTTTGCTCTCCTCTAACATTTCTTTGCAGTGCCTTTATAATGCAAGCTCCAGTGGGAGCACTCAACCCTCCTCCAGGCTCTCAAAACTCCCTGCAAGACAATTTCTCACTCCTGCCGAGTTCCAGCCACCCAGCTGGGTGGCCAAAAAACAATACATTTGATCCACAAAAAGCAGTGGGTTTGGAATTTCTCCCATTACTGGGAGTCAAACACAAAATCAAATTGACTAAATCCTTCTGGAATTCCACAAGACAGCAATTTTCCTAACTCCCAGCTCTACCACATTTGCTGTCTTATATGGCTGAAAAATATAAATTCTTTCACACCTCTTCCCATTTGGTCACTCAGTCCCCTAATCCAGGTTCGAGGGGTGCCAGGGACTTTGGGAATGAAAGAGAAAAGAGCTGCATAATATTGAAACAAAGGGAATAATAATTTTTGAAAATTTTCTTGCTTGAGATACAAACTTAAATAACCAATTCTGGATGAATATGGTTATATCATACCTCCTTAATTTAGCTTTATGGTCATTTTAGATTTGATCATTCTTGTAGAAATGATCAAATATTTTCTGTTCTCTCATAGTTTGAAATTAAACCCTCCCTCTATTCTCACACCAACAAACACAAAGCTCAGTTTTAAAAAAAAGTTTTCTCTGCTGCATATTTTTAATAATCTATAATAACAACTATTAGAGTCAAAAGAAGATTCTTTAAGTGGAAAGTGCTTTGTCCTGACAAGGGCAGACATATTTACATTAAAATTACAACTGACTTTCACTAGGGATGTGGCTTGGGCAAAAAGTCCTTCACTACTCACTACTCCTTACCCATCTTCCTTATTTCTGCTTTCCTCTCTCCTTCACCAGGCAGGGATTGGGGCTACAGTGTGGGTACATATCAGCAGTGAATGGATGTGTATGAGTCAATGAATGAATGCCAGCACTTGCAGGGCAACTCCTATCAGTAGGAGAATGCAAGGTACATGTGAGTTTAGTGATGGATTTGCCAAATGAGTCAGTTCATTTGCCACTTTGACTGAGTTATTTGAATTTAACTTAAAATAGGCTTAAAATATCTTTAAAATATTATAATGTGATGTAACACTGAAATGAAAAATATTATGCATTCTAAAGCACAGTAGTAGTGTGATGAAAAATATTTATGGGGGTACAAGGTCTCAGAAAGGCTACAAGAGATAGGAAATATGAAAGAAAAAATGATGCTGGACTTTACAAAACGTTACAGTTTTTTCTCTTCAAAAGACACCATCACAAAATAAAAAGACAAGCCATCAGGTGAGAGAAGATATTTGAAACATCTTTTCAAACATTTGAAACATTTGAAACATCCATTTGAAACATGGATGTGTGTGTATTCTAAAATTCTTTCAGATAGATGATAGATAGATAGATAGATAATCAGGAGGACTTTTATCCAGAATAATAAGACAAAACTCCTAACAGATTTGAGTAAAGAAAAGAAGATATACAAAAGGTTAACAGACTTTAGGGAAATGCAAATTAAAATCACAATAAGTTACCACCACATACATATTAAAATGACTTAAATTTAAAATACTGACACTATTACATTTCAGCAAAGAGATGAGGCAATTTGAATTTTCATATCGTCCTGGTGGGAATCGAAAATAGTACAATCACTTTGGAAAGCTGTTTGGCAATTTTTTAAAAAGTTAAATATACCCCAGCTATTCCACTCCTAGATATTTATCCCCAAAAGATAAGAATGTATGTCTGCACAAAGATATGTGAACACTGATAGCACCTTTATTTAAATAGCCAAAAACTGGATGTATTAGTTTCCTGGAGCTGCTGTAACAAATTACTACCAACTGGTGGCTTCAACAACAGAATTCTTACATAGTTCAGGAGGCCAGAAGTCTGAAATCAAGATGTCCCGGTTGGTTCCCTCTGGAGGCACTAAGGGAGAATCTGTTCCCTGACTCACTATAAATTCCAGGGGTTGCTGGGCAGTCCTTAGTGCTCCCTTGGAATATAGCTATGTCACTGTAATCTCTGCCACTGTCATCACATGTCTTCTTCCCTTTGAGTCTCTGTGTGTCTGTCCTCTTCTTTTAAGGACACCAGTGAATAGATTTAGGGCTCATGATAATCTAGTAGGACCTCAATTTAACTAATTTCACATCTGCAAAAACCTTATTTCCAAATATTTTCAGATCCTAGAGGTTTGGATTTGAACATATCTTTTTAAAGATCACAATTTAACCCACATCACTGGGGGAGAAATGCCCACCAGGTTACTAAGTAAAAAGACGTGATATATCTATACAATGAAATTCCTACCTAACAATAAAAAAATTGACACAAGCAATATTTGAAGAATCTCAAAATCATGATGAAGTGAAAAAAACTAGAACCAAAAAAGTACATATTGTATGATTCTATAAATCCTAGAAAATGCAAACTAATACACAGTGACAGAATTTGATCAGTGGTTGCCTGGGGCTGGTGGCTGAGGGAGAGATTGCAAAGAATCCTAAGGAATCTTTTGGTGGTTAAAGAAGTGTTCCCCATATTGATTGTCGTGATAGTTTCATGGATGCAAACACTGTCAAAACACATTAAGTGTTTGCTTTAATTTGTACACTGTATTAGATGTAAACTGTACCTCAATTATAAAAAGAGAATTGGGGCTGCCTTTCAAATGAAGGAGTTTAAGTTTTAGCTATAGGTAATTTAATATGTAATATTAAATATGTAATATGTAAATATGTAATAAGCTGCCCCCCGCCCAGTCCCCGAAGGCACAGCCTGAGCCCGAAGTGGAGCCCGGGCTGCTGCTAGAGGTGGAGGAGCCGGGGGCCGAGGAGGGGCTGGGGGCTGAGGCTGCCCCCACGCTGGTCCCTGAGGTGCTCCCCTCCCAGGGGGAGGGCCCACGGGATGCGAAGAGTCCCCCAGCTGGGCCACCTCCCCAGGAGCTCGTGGAAGAGGAGCCCTTGGCTCCCCCGACCCTGCTGGAGGAGGGGACTGAGAGCGGGGGTGACGAGGTGCCGGTCCCCCCCGAGACACCTGCTGCGGCAGACGTGGAGGCAGAGGCCGAGGCAGAGACGGCCGCCCTCCCCAAGAAGGAGCAGGATGACACGGCCGCCATGCTGGCTGACTTCATCGATTGTCCCCCTGATGACGAGAAGCCACCACCAGCCCCGGAGCCTGATTCCTAGTCCTTTCCTGCCCCCCTCCTGGTTTCCAATAAAGTTCTGTCCTGGGGAAAAAAAAAATAAAATAAAATAAAATAAAATAAAGAAGAATTTATCCTAAGTTCCTCTAATTTGTGCATATATTTGAAGTAGCCCAACAGAGGCAACTTGAGAAAGTCTATATACTTACACCCAGATTCCAAAATAGTAACTCCATACAATGTAAACTGGTGCTCAGTGATATACATACATATACAGAGTTTATGTATAATGTACGGCCTCACTATCTCTGGTTTTACAGGCATGTATAGTCTATATTCTCCTTATTTCTTTCCTGAAATGCTGAACTTCTAGTTTTAAATTTTAATTCGAATACTATCTTATATTGGAGATTCCCCCAAATCAAGCCTAGAACAAGTTCTAAACAGCACACACAAAGGCCATCCTGTTGAACAACATAACAACTCTAAGAAATCGTTTTCTTTCCAAGTACATTCATAACATAAAAGCAAAGTAAAAAAATTGACTTTGACCTAAGAAATTTATTTCCCTATAGCAACAGTTCAGTGAGAATATCTGGGTCCAGACCTCCTGGAGCAAAAGAGATTTCCTTAAACAAATACACGTCCCAATCCAATCCAATATTTTGGTCCATTTACTCTGGCTCCAACTTCTACCTCACTTTAGCACTTTCCCATTGACTCTCTTCCCATCAGATTCCCAAAGAATGGGCTTCCTATGCATCATAGGGAACTGGTGAGTTAAATCATTTGGTCATAATTCTCATTTGTAGAGATCAACGCACCTGTTTGACATGGCTAGAAGGCTGAAAACATTTCAGCCCAAACACTGAGGGACTGAAACATCTTCTATGTGTGTCCCAGATGCCTCTGGAGATCTGGGTAACTGGCAGTCAGATCCCTGGTAGATATTCAGCTGCTCAGTCAGAAGCAAGATCATGTATGTACAATACTAATTTAATTTGTGCTTCTTTAATCTGTGCCTATGGTCCACAAAGTCCTTTCCAAATTGCAACTGGACACTTTTTACAAAATTATTCTATATTATTGAGATTACGTCTCAACAGTGATACCTATACCAGGTTAAAGTCAGTTTACCCCAATCTTCCAGGACTCCCAAAAGTCCCTCGATCTAAACAGGCTGCTCAATTTCAATTTAAAACAAACAAAAAATGAGGCCAAGAGGGTCACACTCTAAGTGTACAAAATGACAAAATTTACATGAAAGCTTACATGTTTAGGTCCCATCTTATTTTCATGAGTAAAAACCTAAGTTTCTGGAGACAATGGAAGCTCAGATTTCAGAATCCCGTCTTTCCCCATTAATTCCACTTATCAGGCAGGTGGATTGTGATGCCCACAAAATGGACTATTCGAGTCTTTCCTCCAATGTCTATGTTTTGAGATGAATGTTGCCATTATATTAATAGTGTTTTATTTGATTGCATAATGGTTCTTTCCCCCAGCTAAGTTTTCCTAAAGTAGAATGTAAGAGTGATAGAAATGATTTTACAAAGTATAGAAATGTTCACACTAATTTATTGATCTTCACACTGGTAACATATTATCTTCATATTGTTATATAGACAAATTTGCCAACTTAATATTGATAATAATAATAATTATAAATTGTACTTCGAATATTTATCTCTGTTTAAAAATTTTGTCTCATTCTGGGACCCTGGGGTGGCTCAGTCAGTTAAGCATCTACTTTTGGCTCAGGTCATGATCCCAGAGTCCTGGGATAGAGCCCCAAGTCGCACTCACTGCTCAGCAGGAAGTCTGCTTCTCCCTCTGCCCCTGCCTCTTTCCCCACACCACTCATGCTCTCTCTCTTACTTCCTTGCTCTCTCTCTCAAATAAATAAATAAAATCTTCAAAAATAAATAAATAAAAATAAAAATTCTGTCACATTCTGTGGGAAAGAAAACTTGCTTTAATAATAACCATGTTATTAAAAGACACTCAGAAATGCAAATCACAATCTTTTCCAAAAGTGTTTTGACAGAGTATTTAATGTCTTGACTGTACTGGAAATATTCAAGAGAGGTTTCTCTCTATGTTCACCAGAGCAGAGTGGGCAGTACACTGCTCTCCTGACATCTAGAGAGCAACTGGCCTGGACAACTTATGGATTAAGCAGTTAAGCTGACAGTTGCTGTTTGTCTTGGTTATTATTTATTAATTTTTTTTTTTAAGACCCAGGAAGTACTGACATCATTCTGGAAGTATAGAATTTAATTTCACCAATAAATAATATTGGGCTCAAGCTGTAACACTGTCACATCTACTGAGTTGGGCAGAGACAATGTGCTTCAATGAACTGATAACAAGATATAAAGCTTTTCATTTCCAGGTCCATGCTTTTAATCAGACCAGATCCAGCACAGGAGAGACTAAAGCTGCTCATGTTGCTGCCCAAGACTTTGCAGGTGCAGTGCCAGGGGTCATTCTCAGAATCAGCCAGATAAAAATCCACATCAGTAAAACCATGAAGACAGCAAGGCCAAGTGTTGTGCCTTCATAAACAAGGAAAGGTCCAAAGAGTTGGGTGTGGTCAATAGAGATTGTCAAAGAGCCAGGAGTAAGAGGATCTGAAGGTACAAGAAGGTTTTAAAATGCCCACCCTATGGACAAGGCAGAAAAATGGCCATCCTCTCAATGGAAAGCCCTATTTGTTTCTTCTTTGACAGGAAGAGTTGGTGATAAACATCTAAACATAGGTATTAACAGGTATAATGGTTTTGTGTCAACTTGGCTAAGCCAAAATACTCAGATATTTGGTCAGGCATTATTCTAAAGGTTTCTGTGAAGGTTCATTTTGTTTTGTTTTGGGTAAGATTGACAAATCAGTAGACTTTGAATAAATCAGATTATCCCCGGTAATGTGGGTGGGCCTTACCTAATCAGCTGAAGGTATTAATAGAAAGATTAACTTACCCTGAAGAGGGAATTCTGCAAGCAGATGACCTCTGGACCACAAGATCAACTCTCCCCTGGGTTTCCAGCTTGCCAGCCTTCACTTCAAATTTTGGACTTGATGCCCTCCACAATCATATGAACTAATTCTCTAAAATCAATCAACCAATCTCTTTCTCTCTCTCTTCCTTTCTCTAAATCTGTATCTATTATCTATACCATCTATAATATATCTCCTGTTCTGTTTCTCTGGAGAACCCTAATAATGTATCTAAGTATAGATATTTAAAGCACATGTTAATTCTATGTACTTTTCTTCTCTTGGCTTCTTTCTCCCTTGCTCACACCATACTTCATTTTGTTTGGTAAAAAACAGAACTATTAAAGATATTTTAGATGATGGGACCCATGGGTGGATCAGTTAGTTAAGTATCTGACTTCAGCTCAGGTCATGATACAGGGTCCTGGGATCAAGTCCAGCATTGGGGATCCTTGCTCAGCAAGGAGCCGCCTTCTCCCTCTGCCTCCCACTCCCCCTGGTTGTGTGCTCTCTCTCTCTCTCTCTGACAAATAAATAAATAAAATCTTTATTTTATTTTAGATGTTTTAGATGAATCAAATTACGAGATTCATACTTCAGGAAGCTAACTCAGACAGTAATGTGGAAGATGGACTGGAAAAAGACAGATTGGAATAGCTGGAACAGAAATGCCAATAGCTCATGTTGTCCAACATGGTAGCCACTAACCACATGTGACTACTTGAATTAAATTTTAAATTAATTAAAATTACATAAAATTAAACAATTATTTCCTTAGTTATACTAGCCAACATTTCCAATTTTCATTTAGCCATGCAAAGCTAGTGGCTACCATATTGGAAAGTATAGACTATGGAGTATCTCTATCATTGCAGAAAGTTCTAGTAGAGAATGTTCATGTAGCAAAATCAGGAGGGCCTCCACTCTGGCTGTAGCAGTAAACACTAAGAAATAAGAGAAAGTAATTTTCTTTGGGTGTTCAATATGGGCTCAGCAATGTACAGTTTGCTTTACACTTCTTATCTCAGTTAATCATAAACTCTACCAGACACACTGTAATGCACATGTTCACAATTGAGGAAACTGAGTTTCAGCAGTTTCCTGCCCAAGGAAAACAACAAGACAGTGACATAAATGAGATATAAATCAAGGCAATCTTAACTCCAAAACCTCTCACGGACATAGACAACTATTTCTCCAGACCTGAAAAGAGAACATTTGGAAAATAACAGAATGTTAAACCAAATTTCCAGTTGGAATCCTAAAGCCATCACATCCCATTCATGGGCTTTCTCTCTGACAACCACCTTTGGACCTCCCTAAACCTATGACACAAAGAGCACTCCACAAATCCTCTGATATTTGGAATTCTGAAAGTTCCCTCTTTGACTACAACTAATTATCCTTCCATTTCTTCTTATTTCCTCAAACCTGCTGTATTGATACCTTGTCTGTTAGGGCTGCTATAACAAAATGTCACAGACTGGGTGGATTTTAAAGAACAGAAATATATTTATCACAGTCCTGGAGGTTGGGAAGTCCAGAATCAAAGCACCAGCATAGTTGTGTTATGCTAAGAGCTCTATTCCTGGTTCTTACCTGGTGCCCTCTTGCAGTGTCTTCCATAATGGAAGGGGCTAGTGATCTCTCTGGAGCATTTTTAAAGACACTAACTGCACTCAAGAGGGCTCTATCCTCATGGCCTAAGAACTTCCCAAACACCTCACCTCCTAATCCCATCATCTTTGGTGGTTAAGATTTCAAAGTATGAACTATGAGAGGACCCAACCATTCAGACCATAACAACTGGCTAGGCAGTCTCAGCTGCTACAACAAACAACAACCCCCCCCAAACTCAGTGGTTTAGACCACTGCAATTCTAGGTAGCCAGTCTACTTAGTAGTGTGCTGACTAAGTGTGTTAACTATGTTACCATTCTGAGACAAGACTAGGAGCTTGCATAAGAATATAAAAGAACATACTGTTTCCATCATCATTGAGAAAGTCTTGCTAAAGAATAAAAGAATTGGCTGAACTAACTGGTGCCCTTACTGATACTAAAAAATTGATTTACATTCTGGTGCAAGCTCCTTCTGTTGTCTCAGACTGAGAACAAAGTGGTTTTGGATAGGCAGGGGGCAGTGGATCATGAACAGCATTGGCTTATAGATTTGTTAATTTTCCAGGCTTTATTATTCTTCCAATGGCCGTGATCCTGTGGTCACTACCAATGTTCTCCATTCTGAGCCTTCTCAGAATCCATTAGTTATGAATCTTCAAATTCCCTGTTTTATCCTCTGTTTCTACCACTTCCGAACTAATGAAATATTTATCCATTCTTATAGAGCTTCTCTTTCTTTCAGAGTAAGAGGTATTTCTGTTCCTTTCCAATGATAATTTGCTCTTGATATCACATCTACCTTCTAAGTCCTTCAACAATTTGATTTGTAAATTACTACTTTTTTTTTTCTTGAATAGCATGTCTTTAACCTCTCTTTGAATCCATGCTCATGTTTTTCTTTCAACCTAAAAAAATACTTAATTCAACCCCACCTAAGCCAAAAGTTAACACTGTATGTAACTCTCTTTCTCTTCCCACCTAGATTTCTACTTCCTTACTTCCCATTCAAACTCTATTCATTACTGAAAATGCTTTTAATAACAATCATGATAATTAACATCTTAAAATGCCTATTATAAGCCAGAATCACTGTGCTGATGATTCATCTGTTTTTAGTCATACCTTGGAAAACAAATACTTTTATTAATCCATCATTTGTAAAAGAAAATTCAGGATCAAAGACATTAAGTAACTTGAACTTGGCACAGCTACTGAGCTTTGAATCCCTCTCATCTGACTTATCATATCTAGTTCTACTCGATCTTCCAGATATTCACTGACTTTAGATTCCCTAGTCTCCTTTCTTGGCTTTTTCATAGGCTACTGCTTGTCACACTGGGGGAGGCTGCCCTCTACTCCTTCTCTGTTGGTGACCCATAGTTGTTGCCTTTGGGGTAGATCCACCAACAGAAAAAATTTCAGGGAGTCTGCTCTTAAATTGCCACATGGCCGATGGGTTGTCTTATGAGGCACAAGTACAGACCATCTTCCAGAAACCTGTTCTCAGGAAGGGAAGGCTGCCTGCATCTGCAATGGCACTCTTCTGTCCAGCTGGGCTCTGAGCCGAGCAATGAGCCCCCAAAAGAAAGAGAGGAAACCAGAGAGGGTTATGTGCCTTAACCTTCCACACCCCACAGGGAATGCAGAGAGAAATCCAGACCAAGAAAGAATAAAGGCAAGGCTGGGAGAAAAGAAAGCTAGATCACAAATACCATCCTAAGAACTTAGCTTTATGAAGAAAACCTGTGACCCTGTAACCACACTTAGTAGGAGGCTGACTCACCCTCCAGAACAAGCTGTGGGTATGCACAGTAGTTCCAGCCCTGAGAGAAGAATGTTTTTTCTCACGCACAGCTGCAGCATACCAAGCTTCCATGCTTTCCCTTACACTATCAGATAAGAAGGTCTAATTCTCATGAATGCTCTCAATTCTGAAAAATGCCCGGTTATCCTTCCCTGAGAACATGTTTGCCATTTAAACCTAAAGAAATAGTTATGGTGAAACCCTCAGATATCCTGACTGACCAGTGACAGGATATTTGGGGGCATCAAATCAAGCTAGACAGTTGTCTTCTTCCCTGAGAGATAAGTCCTGGTGAAGAGTGTGATCCCAGCATTCCCCGATTCCACGTTAGATCCATCATACGTGAACTAATGTGCACTCCCTTGATACCATTTGCAATTCCACATTCTTCTTCGTATCCAATCTCACCTGCGCATGCCCTGTTAGGAGGGAGTGGAGACGCCATTACTGCAGCGATTTGGCTGCTCCCGTGGAAGCCGTTACACTCCTGATCCAGAGCTTTGCGGTGCCCTCTCCCCCACTTATGTGAAGAGGCTGTCAAAAAGCTTCTCTTAGCAAGGCAGTATTGGGTTACCAACAGCTGGTAGCTGTACTCTGCAATCAGATTCCGGGTTTATGGGCGATTACAGGTTAAATGTGTGGTGGCATTGCCTATGTGTGGCTGCACTGTAGCCTGGGCCTTCTAGAGATGCAGTGCTTTTAACTGGAGGACGGTTCTTGTGGGGAATTACAGAGCCTGGCAAGATGGCAGGGAGAGATATTTTGGGGCAGGCAGGCTTTCCAGCACCAAAAATAACCACCAGTAGGAGGCTGCCTAGTGGCCCCCAGAGAAGGTCAAGCCACCCCTGCTCTGTCAGCACCAGCTCTTTGAATCATCTCAACACTTTCCATTTAGCCAAGCTCTTCCCCTTCCCCCACCACCACTGTCCTTCCCAGGCTTTAGAGCTATCTTTGAAATGGAGAGGCAAACAGGGATCACTCCTCTTTTTATTTGGATTTGATAGAGAATGTAAAATGAGTAAGGCACAAGCCACTGGGACCCAGCACCCTCCCCTGATCCACAAAACCACAGAAGCTCAGTATTGGGGCAGCCTCAGAGGTCTGGCTGGGACTCACATTGCCCAGATTACTCCCACAAATCCAATTATCCAAGGGATACAAAACCTTTTCCTTGACACCGCTTCTTTTGCCTCAGAATGAGAGATGTAAGTATGACAATCATCTGCACACATGACTCCCCCAGCACCACTCACTTTCCATTCCTCCTAGAGGCTCCAAGGCACAGCGAGTTAAGCTAAAGATTCCCTGGATTCCCCACAGCATAGCAGCCGTGCTTCAGAGAGGTGCTGCAGCTTGTTATGAGAGATGCCACGCGTGGTTCCTGGAGGGTATATTTTCATTGAGTCTGGATGTTTGGCACACTCAGACCATAAACAGAAGCCCAAGGTAGAAATAGATGGCGTGACCGGTTTACTCAGAGAGTGTTGAAAATGTTTAATCAATTAATGGTGATAATAAAGTGTCTCATTGGAAGATAAAATGACAATTCCTCACGATAGAGCACATTTGTGTCCAGCCTAACAGCTTACAGGCATTTAGGGTGACGGACGAACAAACACGAGAGCTATGCAAATTATGAGCGTCTCCTTTTATGTTTACATTTGTGCATATTTCTGGCTATTTTTGCAGATAGGCAGATTAGCAACCCTGCTGATAATTTGATCTCTCTGACAGAAGTGAAAAATCATTCACTCTTCCCAAAACATGTTTCCCATTTCCCCAATGAATGGATGTAATAAGCGGTCTGGATGTTACTGCACAGATAGCAGCCACATACAGGACCAAGCATGGGGATTTCTAGGGCAAAATCAATCTATAAAGAAACAAAAATAAGCAGTCGAAGCACCAGTAGCATCTGGTGAAATGAAATTTCAAATATCTCATTCAAATAATTTAAGACCGCAAGAGTATGTGACATGACCATAGAAGAATGTTATAGTACTTACTCAGTCATTCATCATCCAACTTCGTTTACTAGCACAGAAGCTCCCTAAGAGCCGGGATCTTGTCTGTTTTATTCACTCTTGTGTTCCCAGCTGTTTACTACACAGAAGTAACTCAAAAAAATATTTGTTGAATTGAATTAATGAGTCTATTCATCATCCAGAAAACATTTAATAAGTAATGTGGTACACAGGCTCTTCTATTCATCTGCATTCTTCTATTCCCTAATTATTGGGCCATTTCACTTCCACAAGATTTTCTTTTTTGGGAGACTATAAAAATTCGTTGGCTCCCTCCCTCATGAGTTTGATCTTTGAAAAGAAATTAAAGTTTTTCCATATAAAAATGAAAAATAATAATTTAAGTCTCTCTTAAATAAACTATCAACATACCATATAAAGAATTAAAAATCTGGTCCCTGGGGGGCTCAGCTGGCTAAGCAACTGCCTTTAGCTCAGGTCATGATCCTGGAGTCCTGGGATCAAGTCCCACATCAGGCTCCCATCCCCGTGGGAAGTCTGTTTCTCCCTCTGACCTCCTCTCTCACTCTGTCTCTCTCTCTCTCTCAAATTAATAAATAAATAAAATCTTTTTAAAAAAAGAAAATTAAAAATCAATTTTTGTGATAGTTGTGCACTTTATAAGAAGCAAATAATCTAAATATATTTATGTAGAAGAATGCTGTACTTTTCTATATTATAATTGTCATGAATATTTATATTTCATTAAACATGCATAGATATTCAAAATAATATAAGTAGGATATTTTTTTTAAAGATTTTATTTATTTATTTGACAGAGAGAGATCACAAGTAGGCAGAGAGGCAGGCAGAGAGAGAGAAGGAAGCAGGCTCCCCGCTGAGAAAGGAGCCCGATGCGGGGCTCGATCCCAGGACCCTGGGATCATGTCCTGAGCCGAAGGCAGAGGCTTTAACCCACTGAGCCACCCAGGCGCCCTAAGTAGGATATTTTTTAAAAGTTCAGTCAAGTCATTTTAAAAACAAGCATTCATCAGCTCCATCATCAGCTAATCAGCTAATACAAATGGTTATTTGATTTGGTTCACTATTTTAAAATTATTTTAAGACAATATTGAGATACCACTACACACCTATTAAAATGGCTTAAAAAAAAACCTGACACTGCCAAAAGCTAGCAAGGATAGAAAGCAACAGGGACTCTTATTCAGTGCTATTGTGATTGCAAAATTACAGTACAGCTATTCTGGAAAGCAGTTTGGTAATTTTACAAAGATAAACATAGTCTTACCATGCAATCCAGTGGTTATATTCCTGGATATTTCCCCACTTAATTTGAAAGTGTATCTCCTCACAAAATCCTGCACACAAATATTTACAATAGCTTTATTCATAATCTCCCAAAACTGTAGGCAACCAACTGTTCTTCAGTGGGTGAATGGATAAACAAACTATGTTACATGCATATAATGGAACATTATTCAGTGTTAAAAAGACATTAGCTATCAAACAAAAAGACATACATGAACCTTAATGCATGTTGATAAATTAAAGAAAGCATCGGAAAAACTACATACAGTATGGTTCCAACTATATGATATTCTGAAAAGGGCAAAAGTGAAACCATTAGTGGTTGCCAGAGGTTTGGTGGTAGGGAGGTCAGGTTGACTATGAGAAACACAGGTGATTTTCAGGCAGTGAAACTATTCCATATGATACTATAATTGTCAAAACTCACAGAACTTTATAGCACAAAGAGTAAACCTTAATATGCAGCTTTTAGAAATTATTTATAAGGTGGAGAGGCATCACAATAGAATGCATAATGTGACAAATCAATCTATTCCAAATGTAAGAAACAACCTCACGGAAGTTGGGGGGCTGGGAGGAGAGGTGCTGCCTCAGTAGCATTAGAAATGAGTTGTGATGAGCACCAGGTGATGTATGGAAGTGTTGAATTACCTGAAACTAATACTACACTGTATGTTAACTAACCAGAATATAAATAAAAACTTTTTAAAAATTAAAAATAAAAATAAACGAAGTGAGTGGGATCTCTGAAACTAAAGGTGAAAGGAATAGCACGTAAGTAGTATACTCTAATTGATAAAGTGGTTTCCCATGAAGCTACAAATGAACAACTCTGATACTACTGTGCATGTATACTAGAATTAAATAATGTGGCAAGTGGTAAGAGCCAGATTTCTTAGTCTTGGACTGCTAATTTACAGATAAGCAAGGGTAGGATGCCAGAATGTTCCATTTTATAGTGGATTAAATTGGAGACGTCAGTCCAAACTCATACTTAATTTAATATAGATACAGATGGTTACATATACAAATATTTATAGATACACATATATGCATGGGTTTGCATACACTCATATATTTCCTTGCTCTGTAAGATGAAAACGTCTAGAAGTAATGACAATGGCTAGCAGTGAGCACACCTAGTGCCTAGATCCATTTTCCAGTAAAAGAAAACAAGGCTTCTTGGGGAAATGACTGAGGCTAAGACTGTGGCATAAAATATACAGGATAAGCATGGAGAAACTTATGGTACCAGAAAGTAAGGAAGTATTCAGAAATTTTAAAACTTAATTACAAAATTATAAACCTACCTTGATGGAGGTGTGCTAGACAGATACCAGAGACAACTTAAAAGAGCTCTAAGTAGTCAAGCTCCAAAGGACCAAAGATGAAAAAATTTTGAGGGGAAAAAAAAAGTAGGATTGTATAATAGCTGAAACTGTGAAATAAATATCCATGAGTCCATACTGAAACAAATAAACTAATAAACAAAAAGAGAAACACCTTCCAAGAAGAAGAATTCCAAATAATTGGGGTGCCTGGGTGGCTCAGTGAGTTAAAACCTCTGCCTTCAGCTCGGGTCATGATCCCAGGGTCCTGGGATCGAGCCCCGCATCAGGCTCTCTGCTCGGCGGGGAGCCTGCTTCCTCCTCTCTCTCTGCCTGCCTCTCTGCCTACTTGTGATCTCTGTCTGTCAAATAAATAAATAAAAAATCTTAAAAAAAAAAAAAAGAATTCCAAATAATATATGTAGAATCTCTTCACTCAAGTAGGGGAGCATAACACCCCACTTGTAAATGTGGATTTCACATAGTGGCTTTCTTCTAAGGACGACAGTATGGGAAAGAGAAAAAAAGGATAACCTCACAATAGAGAAACCTGGCAAACTCTGTCTCAGCCAGGTTTTCAAGGTCAACGCGAACAGTGATAAATCATGTTGGTAGTACATATACTCGTTATGATGTGATGAGAATGATACTTTACTATGGTCTTCCACCCAAAAACTTAGAACTCCAGTATAAGCATGAGAAAAACATCAAACAAATTCCAATATAGGGGCATCCTACACATGACCTGGCCAGTATTCCTCAAAAGTGTCAAGGTCATGAAACAAGAGAACACTGAGAAACTATTGCAGACAAGAGAAGTGTTAGGAGACATAACAACTAATATAGCATAGTATCTTGGATGGGATTCTGGAACCAAAAAAGGATATTAGGTAAAAACTAAGAAGATCTAAATATATTATGAACCTTGGTCCACTGTAACATATCAATACTAGTTCATGAATTAAAACAAATGTACCATACTAGTCTAAGATATTAATAGTAGGAGAAACTGGGTGGAGGTACATAAAGACTGTATGTACTATGTTGTATTTTTTTTCTGTAAATCTAAAACTGTTCTAAAAACCAAAGTTTATTTTTACAAAAATTCTTAAGGTATAACTGTAAATACTGAAGCATTTACATGTGAAATAGCATGCTGTCTAAGATTTGCTAAAAATATATATTTAATTTTTTAAAAATGGGTAAATGTGATGGTTAATTGTATGTGTCAACTTGACTGGGCCATGGAGAGCCCAGACATTTAGTCAAATGTTTTCCTGGGTGTTTTTGGATATAACATTTGAGTCAGCAGCCTGACTAGGTGTTTTTGGATAAAACATTTGAGTCAGCAGACTGAGTAAAGCAGATTGTCCTTCCTAATGTATGGGTAGGTTTCATCCAATCAGCTGAAGACCTGAATAGAACAAAAAGGCTGAGCTAGAGGGAATTTCTCCTACCTAACTACCAAACCTCAAAAATCACTTTTTGGGAGCACCTGGGTGGCTCAGTCATTAAGCGTCTGCCTCTGGCTCAGGTCATGATCCCAGAGGGATTGATCCCCTCATTCGACTCCCTGCTCCGTGGGAAGCCTGCTTCTCCCTGTTCCACTCTCCCATCTTGTGTTCCCTCTCTGGCTGTGTCTCTCTCTGTCAAATTAATAAATAAAATCATTATTTTTTTAAAAATCACTTTTTTCCTACCTTTGGACTCTGAAACATCTATCATCTTGGGTCTTAGGCCTGCTAACATACCATCAGTTCTCCTGGTGCTTAGGCCTTTGCACTTAGACTAGAACTATACCAACTTTTCTAGATCTCCACCTTGTATACTGCAGATCTGGGAGTTCTCAGCTTCCATAATCACATGAGCCAATTCCTTATAATAAATCTATTACATAATAAATAATAAATAAATGTATTTATAAAAAACAGAAATAAAACTAAAAATCTCCTGTTAGTTCTGCTTCTCTATAGAACTTTAAATAATGCAATGAGAATAAATAAAACAAGACTGGAAAAGTGAACATTTTTATACAGAGAAGGGGTCCATTATAGTACTCTGTTTAATACTGTGTGCCTGTTGAAAATTTATATTACTACAAATTTAGGTGAGTACATTAAAAGAAAAACACAACAACAAAACTAAACTAAAAACATGTATGTTTTTAGCATAATGCACTATGCTTCTCTACTTATTTGCTTCCCTGGCACTTGGTAACCCAGTCTTCCAGGACAAATCCCTACCACCACCATCATCCTTGTCTATGGGCTGAAATTCAACTCCATAGTTCTTTATCTTTAGTTCAATAGAAACAGAACATTTTCTAATTGTCTTTATTATGACCCTAAGACAAAGAAAAAGGGAATAAAAACAACTTGGAGAAAGGACCAACACTGGCTTGCACAAAGCAGATATTGACATTCTTAGGTCTGGCCACAGACGAGCTGGTGTAACAGATAATGATTTGCCTCACCCTCTTCAAGTTATCCCCCAAAGAAACCCATGATTCTTTATAGTTCTTCTTTCCACATTTATGTCATTCATTTATTCATTCACTCAAGAAATAATTGAGTGTCCACCTTGTTCGAAGACATTGGGAAAATCTATGGAAACTAAAAGGAAGCAAGTTTCGTGACTGCATGAGGCTTCTAAAAGGGAAATCAAGTATTAATAAAAGGATTGTATAAAAAGATATAAAACTGTGATTGTGATTTTTGCTATGAAGGAAGATACGTAGTGATAGGAAAGAAGAGTTTTAACCTGATACAGAGTTCAAAAACCAATGATTAAAACTGAAAACTTAGGAAGCAGCAGTTAAAACATCATTTGGAGTATCTGCAGTATCAAAATAATCAACTAAAAGAAATGGAAAATTGCATCTGGGAAGGAGGAAATGAGAAAAAGGAGGCAGGTCACTGCCATTTTATAAAAATTAAGATTTTAAACTATTTTATTCTTTAAGTTGTGTGCTCAGAAAATTCGATAAAGTAAAACTTTATTTTCAAGACAGGAAACAAAAATACAAGAAAGGACAAATAAAGCCAAAGTTTGAAAAGACTAATAAAATTGACAAATTGATGGCAAGCTTGATTGAGGAAGAGAAATCAAAATTATTATATCAAAAATACAAGTTAGAAAACAAGACACTGTCACAGAAACAGTAGAGATGTACAGATTAAAAGATAAACTACCACAAATTCATTCCTATAAATTTGAAAACTAAGATAAAATGATTGAATTCCTATTTTAAAATCAAAATCGACTCTAAAAGAAATAGTTATTCTGTATAGTCTTTAAAAGAAAGTCTTATTAAGGAAATTTTATCGTACTTGAAAGCTATTCTACAAAAAAACATCAGATTCTATCAGATGATTAGGTAACTTACAGTCAAATTTTATCAAAATTTTCAAGGAATGAACCATTTCAACCTTATTCAACTTCTTCCAGAAAACAGCAGAGGAGAAAATCTACTCCTATTTATTCCAAGTGGCTAGCATAACATGGTATCAAAAAACAAAACAAAAAAAAAAACAAAACAAAAAAAAAACCACACAAGGAAAGCACAAAGAAAAAAAAAGTACTTTCCCAGGTCATTCATAAACATGAATGCAAATATTAGTATGCCAAATACAGCAAGGCACTGATGTAATTTATTATATTAATTGATTGAGTAAAGGGGGAAAACCTATAATCATCTCAATAGATACATTAAATAGATATCAAAAAATTCAGTACCCACTCTTGGTAAAAATTTTAACCAGACAGGAAGAGAAAGGAAATACTTTAATCTGGTGAAGAGTTAACCTCCAAAAACCAAATTATTTTAATGATGAAATATTCAAAACATTGTTATTAAAATAAGGATGAGACAAGAATATTGACATTATTGTTTGTATTTAATATGGAACCATAGATAATATGTGACATGTGAATATAGAAAGAACAAAAAAGTAATATTATTGGAAAAGAAGAAACAGAAATATCATAATATGCAGATTAACAATACAGGAAATTCCAAAAAACCAAGAAATTATCAGAATTAATAAGAGAATGTTACAAAGGGAGCTGGTTATTAAAAAGAATAGGCTATCGAACCAGTGAGGCTGTTATAAATGATTAACAATACAAGAATCAAAGGGATCCCTTCCTCATCTTCTACCCAAAAATCAATTCCGGATTTAAAAATAATAACAAATGTGAAAGTCAAAATACTTAAACATTCAGAATATATAGAAGAATATCTTATCTTAATGAGCTCCATATAAGGAATGATTTTTAAACATGGCATCAAAAGTACAAACCATCAAGAAAAACTGATCAATTCAAAATTAAAATTCAGATCCTTTTATCAAAATACCCCATAAAAAATGAGAAGGCAAGATGTACATATGACCAATAAAAATTCATACCTAGAATATAAAACCTGCCTTTGAAATTCAATCATAAGAACAGAAGCACTCTAAAAGAAAAATGGGGGGCACCTAGGTGGCGCCTGGGTGGCTCAGTGGGTTAAAGCCTCTGCCTTCAGCTCAGGTCATGATCCCAGGATCCTGGGATCGAGTTGTGTGCTCAGAAAATTCGTTCGGGCTCTCTGCTCAGCAGGGATCCTGCTTCCCTTCCTCTCTCACCGCCTGCCTCTCTGCCTACTTGTGATCTCTATCAAATAAATAAATAAAATCTTAAAAAAAAAAAAAAGAAAAATAGGCAAAGGTCATAAACTGGCATTTCACACACACACACACACAAAATACAAATGCCCAATAAGTATAAATATTTTCAATCTCAATAGAAATTAAGGGAATGTATGTAACACCTAAATAATTTAAGATTTAAAACCCATTCAATTAGTAAAAATTAAAAATTGTGAAAAAAAAACAAGTGTTGGTAAGGGTATAGAGCAATAGGATTATGTATTCGTTTGCTTGTTTATCTAGTTATTTATTTGTTATTAGTTTCAGGGGTAGAGTTTAGTGATTCATCAATTGCATATAATGCCAGGTGCTCATTACATCAAGTGCCCTCCTTAATGCCCATCACCCAATTATCCCTTCCCAACCTACCTCCCCTCTAGAAAGCCTCAGTTTGTTTGCTAGAGTTCAGCATTTCTTATGGTTTGCCTTCCTTTCAATTTTCATCTTATTTTATTTATTTTATTTTATTTTTTATTTATTTTTATTTTTCCTTCCCTTCCCTTCTGGTCATCTGTTTTGTTTCTTAAATTCCACATGAGTGAAATCATATGGTATTTGTCTTTGACTGACTTATTTTGCCTAGCATAATATCCTTTAGTTCCACCCACACTGTTGAAAATGTCAAGATTTCATTCTTTTTGATAGCTGGGTAATATTATAGTATATATGTGATATATAATACATATCATATATGGTATATATCTATAGTGTATATACTATATACCTCATGTATACCACATAATATATACTATATATAAATATATACCATATATAAATATGTACCATAGGAATACCATATCTTCTTTATCCATTAATCTTTTGATGGATATCTGGGCTTCTTCCATATTTTGGCTATTTTTGTGGACATTGCTGCTACAAACACTGGGGGAGAGATGCCCCTTCAAGTCACTATGTTTGTGTCCTTTGGGTAAATACCTAGTAGTGCAATTGCTATGTAGTTATTCATTCCTGGTGCAAACTTTGAAATAAAATTGGGACTATCTTTTTAATACAAACATGTGCACACTCTAGTCAAAGAAATTTGTACTATCCTGGGATGCCTGGGTGACTCAGTCAGCTAAGTGTCTGCCTTCAGCTGGGGTCATGATCTTGGGGTCCTGAGATCAAGTCCTGCATCAGGCTACTTGATCGGCAGGGAGCCTATTTCTCCCTCTGCCTGCCTCTCTCCCTGCTTGTGCTCTCTGTCTTTCTTTCTCTGACAAATAAATAAATACAATCTTAAAAAAAAAAAAAAAAAAAGAAATTTGGACTATCCTAAAGAAACTCCTTTGAATTTATCCATGAGACTCCATATGAAAATGCTACATAAGAACAAAAACAGAAAGAAAATACAACTATACATAAACTGAATGGATGAATAATTTTTGGCACAGCACCCCCCAAAAAAAGGAACATTACATAGCAGTGAAGTGAACTACAGTTCCATGAACTTCAGTGGAAACTATGTTGTATGGGGAAAAAAATGGCTTAGTAGACTAATTGTGAACAATCTTATAAAGTTCAATAACAAGAAAAAGTTTTAGAATATATCTTTAGGAAGGTATACATATGTGTTAAAAACTATTATGGAAGATGTGATCCAAGATTATGTTTATTTTTGGTTTATGGAGAGGAGACAGAGAAGAGTGTTTGGAAAAGGTATACTTGTACATTTAAGGATCCTGGTAATGTTGTGGTCCATATATTAGAAATTAGAATCAAAAAAGCTAATTTTATGATTATTCCTGAAAATAAATAAATACACACATACACACACACACACACACACACAATCCTAACAATTCTCAGATAAATAAATAAATAGACTTCCTTCTGAAAGTTTATATCCTCTGGTCCACTGGTGATAAGAGAATTACACACACACACACACACACACACACACACACACACACACACACATACAACTCCTGAATTTTTGTGGCAAAGTGGAGTTGATGCTCTGTGGATGTTTTGTTTTATTTTGTTTTGTTTCTCTATTAGATTAATAGGAGTTTTGTAAATAAATTTGTAAATAGAAACTACCATTAAATTATTCAAATTGATGGCTATTTAAAAGTGTATAAAATTCCCTATTAAAAGAAAAAAAGAAATCTTTGATTCTTTTTAGCTCCCTCATGTGGCCAAAGCAAGAGAAAAAAGCAAGCAGTCTTTTTAATTAGAGATTGGTTACCTTCATAACAATGTCTACACTGGGATCCCCATAGATAAGTTGTACTTATTTGGTAAATTAGAGAACAGCATATTTGCAGAAACAAACTAACAAGAAAGTTCTTGATTCTCCTTACAGTCTATCACTGAAGTAACTAAGAGGAGAAAACAAAGCTTGTTACACAAGATGGAAACAAGAAGAAAGTAATTTTAAAATAAACCAGCAAAGCCAAGTATGTTCTGTGGGGCACATTAATGCACATTTCCCTCCCTTGGGGGAGAAAAAATTACTTATTGATGAAATAAGTTCAAGAAATTTGGCATACTATCCCCACTAGGGTATTAACAATGACTATTAGTTCAATAAAGGGTCTGAAAAGTCCCTATTTAACTGTTTCACTTAGCGTTACTCTTTAAAAGGAAAGTTCTGTGAAAGTACTGTTTGACATGATTCATTTTAAGGCATGCTGAAGCAAAGCTTTAAATTCTAGTAAATCTTTTTTTTTTAACTTATTCAACGAATTAATAGCCACTTACATTGTGATAGCCATCATACAAGTGTAGAACTGTGTTGTTAGTGGGTATTTTAACATTAAATGTCAGGTAGTCAGTTGAGTGGATTGTGGTTAAATGAATAAAGGAATGAGTCAATCAATCTAGTGCAGAGAATAACAAAACTACTCATATAGAATCCAAGTTTCTTTTCTGATGACATTTTTAATTGACTGTATGTGGTTTTTGATAAGAAGGATATTTCAGTCTGAGCCCCAAGTCCTCTAACTGTAAAATGACTTTGTTCATCTCTGCTGTAGTAGTTATCAGTTAAGCATATCACTAGCATTATATTTCAGATCTTCTTCAAATTAAACAGAATAAATGGTATTAAGGAAAACCTATATATGCTATGACTGAGAGTTTATATTTGTTCCTGACTGTCTTAGCTTAAAATTGCCATCACATATATCATATAGAAGTGATTACACATATATTACTGATTTGGGGGAAAAAAAATAATTGTTTTATATAGACATATATACAGTTTTATATATATATATATATATATATATATATATATATATATATAATACAATGTAAATAAATACATATATACAAGGAAATACATAATTCTCCCTAAGGATTTTGCTAGCAGATGACTATTCCCAATTTTCACACTGTTTTCTAAGAGGTAATCACACTCTGATTACTTTTTGGAAGTATGAACTTAAAGGTGTATTGGCTAGATACTGACAGTAAGAAGTGAGTCATTGCAATCAAACACTGACATTGCATTTTAATGCTTTAAAATTTATTTAATATTTTTAATTCTTTAAAATGTATTTTTACTGTTTTTTTGGTTTTTGGCTTTTTTTTAAGATTTTATTTACTTAACAGAGAGAGAGAGAGAGCACAAGAGGGGGAGCAGCAGACAAAGGGAGAGGCTCCACATGGGGTTCAACCCAAGACCCTGGAATCATGACCTGAGCTCAAAGCAGAAGGTTAACTGACTGAGTCACCCAGGCACCCTATTTTTACTGTTTTTAAGGTCAAAGTAGTATAGGAGGAAATATTTATAGGTATAGGAACTCAGCTCCAACGGGTAGGGTGGAAGCTCCAACTAGCAGTTATACTCAGAACAGGAAACCCTCACTCAGGGAAGATATAAACATCTGATATTCCATCTAATGACACCCCATAAATCATTATATATATATATATATATATATATATATATATATATATATATATACAAGGAATGAGGTTCTATGAACATATGAATGAGAATTATCAAAGTTGAGTACACAAGCAGAAAACACCAAGTATTTGAAAAAAACAGAAAGGTATAATAATCTAAGGGAAAGATATTATAATAAATATAGTTTTTACAAAGCAGGACAAACAAAAATAATTTTAAGTAAGTATTATTGGCATTCTCAGAGGCTTGAAAGGACAGGACACCCTGAGAAAGGAACTACTAAAGACTTTGGAAATGAAAATTTGATTTTTGTCTTTTAAAACGTTCAACCCATGAGTTAACTAGCAGAACAATCACAAATTAAAAGTAAATCAATAATGTGACCATCAAATTGGTCAGACCCATCAAACTTGGTAATTATTCCAGAATATTATGCAAAATATAAAGGGGTATAAAAATAGAAAAAAATTAAAAGTTTCAAAGATAGATCCAGAAGTTCTACTGTCTATACCTGCACTGGTAGATCTTCCATAAAGAAAAGAAAGAAAATACAGAATTACTCAAAGACAATTTCCAAGAACTATAGAAAAGTACTTCAGTTTGAAAGTTTCCCTCAATACCAGCCATGAAAAATAAGTAAATAATAAATAATAAGGATTTATAACTAAACTTACCATTGTGAAATTTCAAAATACCAAAGATAAAGAGAAAATTCTGTTTCCAGAAAGAAAGGAAAAAATACTTAAAAAGAAGAAGATTCCAATTGGTATGGGACATCTAAACAAGCAATAATGGATATTAGAGGACAATAGCGTAATATTTTGAAGATCCAAGGGAAAATCAATTTTAAACTACAATTCTATACCCAGCAAAACTAGCATCAAGTGCAAAGGCAAAAATCATATCAATATACAAAAATTGGGAACTTGTATTCATCACAAACCTTTTCTTGGAAAAACTCCAGAGAAGAAACTCTAGTGAACAAAGACTTAAATCAATCATAAAATCAAGTCTAAATAATGGTTGATAAATACTGTTTAATAAAATGATACACAAGCTAAATCTAAAAATACCAATGCCTGCAAGGTGTGAGACAAGTATGGTGATGTAGATAGATAACTAAAGCTATGCTAATATATTTTATTTGTTTATAGAAAAAATGTAGATACAGGTAAATATTAGACAACAATTTTTAAAATATGTATTAAAATAAAAAAATATGTATTAAAATATTAACAGTAATTATCAGAAGATTGAAAATAAGAACTAAACTTAGAAATAATAAGATCCAAAACACTAGAGAAAGAGAGAATCAAAAATAAAACTCAACAATAAGGGAATGAACAATCCAACTAAAAAATGGACAATAGGGGCACCTGGGTGGCTCATTGGGTTGAGCCTCTACCTTCAGCTCAGGTCATGATCCCAGAATTCTGGGATCGAACCCCACATTGGGCTTTCTGCTCAGCAGGGAGCCTGCTTCCCCTCCCCTCTCTCTCTGCCTGCATCTCTGCCTACTTGTGATCTCTCTCTGTCAAATAATTAAATTAAATCTTTTTTTAAAATGGACAATACACTCAAACAGACACCACACAATTCAAGCCATACAGGTGGCAAACAAGAACACGAAAAGATGCTATATAGCTTATGTCACTAGAGAAATGCAAAACAAAACAATGAGATGCTACTACATACCTATTAGAATGGCCAAAATCCAGAACACTGACAACACTGAATGCTGACAACAATTTAGAGCAACAGAAACCCTCAATCATGATGGAAATGCAACCTGATACAGCCACTTTGGAAGGCAGTTGGCAGTTTCTTACAGAACTAAACATATGGTCACTATATGATCCAACAATTGCACTTGTTGGTATTTACCCAAAGGAGTTGAAAATTTATTTCCACAAAGAAATCTGCACATGAATGTTTATAGCAGTGCTATTTATAACTAATAAAACTTGGAAGAAACCAAGACGTCCTTCATTAGGTGAATGGATAAACTGTGGTACTTCCAGACAAAGGAATATTATTGAGCAGTAAAAAGAAATGAACTATCTTACCAAGAGAAAACATGGAGGAAATTTAAATTGCATATTATTATAAAGTAAAAGAACCCAATCTGAAAGGCTACACACTGTAGGATTCCAACTATAAGACATTCAGTGGTTGTCTGGGGTTGATGGGGAAGGAAGGATGAATAGGAGAAGCACAGAGATATTTAAGGTACTAAAAACTACTCTGTATGACACTATAATGGTGGATATGTGTTATACATTAGCCAAAACCCATAGAATGTAATGTAAACTAGGGACTTTGGGTGATAATGACATATCGATGTAAGTTCATCAATTGTAACAAATGTACCACCATGATACAGGATTTTTTAAGAGATTTTATTTATTTACTTATTTGAGAGAAAGAGAGAGTAGAAGCAGGGGGCAGAGGGCAAAGGGCAGAGGGAGAGAGAATCTTAAGCTGTCTGCACAGAGCACAAAGCCAGATGCAGGACTCAATCCTATGACTGAGATCATGACTTGAGCTGAAAGCAAGAATCAGATGCTTAACAAACTGAGCTACCCACATGCCCCTGTGGTGCAGGATTTTGATATTGGGGTGACTGTGTATGCATGTGCAGCCAGTAGTATATGGGAAATCTCTCCATCTTCTGCTCAATTTTGCTGTGAACCTAAAACCACTCTAAAAAGTAAAGAATATTTTTGTAAAATTCTATAGTAGTAAATAAAATAATAAAAATAATAGATCTAACATTGTTTAGAAGACTTTGATATATTTAGCTAAAATGGGTATATACCTCTTAGAAATCACCTTTAAACCACTAAATTATAATAAAAGATAAATTTTTTCATTTTGCGTTTGAAAAAGCAAAGAAAACTATCAATCCAACATAGAGAAAGAGAGAACAAAAAGCATATCTTAAACATCTAGTTGAATATAAAGTAAACATAAAAGACCCCTTTACCTCCCATTATGCTACTATCCTCTCCAGAGCTAATAGCTGTTAACAGTTTGGTCTGTGTACTTCCACCCATTTTTTTATGCAATTACATAGATATAGTAGATGGTAAACAGGTAAATAGATAATAGGTAGGTTTTTCTTCATTTTTTAAAAATTTTTTCATTTTTAAAAATTTTCCTCTGTTTTTCTAAGTAGCACAATTTAAAAATATTTGTTGTGGAAGTGTTCACCCTTTCTCTACCAAAAGTAGGGAGAACACTATAATAAATCCTATATACCCATTATTCACTATTATTATGGGCTGAATTGTATCCCCCAGAATTCATATGTTGAAGACTTAACACACCAGGATTTCAGAATGTTGCTGTATTTAGAGATGGGGTTTTAAAGATGATTTTGTTAAAATGGGGTCATTAGAGTGGACCCTACTCCAAGCTCTTTGCTGTACTTGTAAGAAGAGGAAATTTGGACACCCAAAAGAGACACCAGGGATTACACACACAGAGGAAATGTGCAGACACAGAGGAAAGACCACATGAGGACACAGCATTAGGGTGGCCATCTGCAAGCCAAGGAGATCTGGGCTTCTAGGCTCCAAAGAGTAAGAGAATAAGTTTCTATGGTTGAAGCCACCAGTCCACAGTATTTGTTATGGCAGCCTTAGCAAACTAATACACTCACATCCAACAGTTATGAATACTTTGCCAATCCGGTGTCATCTATCCCATTTTTTTATTTTGGAGTATTTTTAAAGCAAGTCTCAGACCACTTTGTCATTTCACCTACAACTACTTCATTTTACAACTCTATTAAGAACTTTTTACACGTTTAAAAGCTACATCACGCCTAACAAAATTAACAACAATCCCCTATTGCCTCTAACAACCAGCCCATGTTTAAAATTTCCCTACTTGTCTCAAAGACTTACTTTTACAATTGGTGTATCTTTTTAAAGTTAGACCAAAGAAGGTCTTAATAATACATTTTGTTATTTTTCCACACCCTGACCAACACTAGATGTAGGTTTAATACATTCCAAACAAAGGGAAAGTTATATTTTTATTTACTGTAGTAATTTCCCCAATTACTAATGAGCTTAAACATATTGTCATATGCTTATTTGCCCTTTACTACTCTATTGTGAATTGCCTAACCATTTTCTTTGCTCATTTTCATGTTTGCTTCATCTTATATTTTTGTGGGATCCCTGTATAATCAGAGAATTTTTTTATTTCTGTCACACTGTATTTTCTCCTAATCTGCCTTTTGTTTTTATAACTTTGTAATTTTCATTTTCTTTCAATTTTTCTCTATACCTACTTCTCTATGATTTGCTGCTATATTAAACAGTCATCTAAAACACTTCGTTCTGAGAATTGTTTTCTCAACAGCTAGAATCAAGCATACCAATTAGTAAACTTCTTTCTCAGATTGGAGTTTAGTCTAATTTCAAGCCTGAATTTTAAGAAGACATTTTGTAAGTGATATAGGCATACAAAGTACACACACAGAAAAATTTAATTCTGAATCCAAGTTTCTACATTTTGCTTCCTTCAAAATCACAAAGACCTTTTTTTCCCCCAGAAAAAGTAGCTCAGTTATTACGAGCAGCATTGGAGATGATAAAATTCTAGAATAGCCAAAGACAATTCCAAACAGGTTATTGAATTCTCCCTAAAATGTAATGTTAGTTTTCTAGGAATACTCACAATGACCTCATGCTCTTGTATCAGAATAACATTTCAAGGAGATTATTTTAAATGTATCTTTGAAATCTTACCTCATGAAACCTAGATCTCTAAAAACCAAACTTGAGTACTCTCTAGCATCAGTGCAAGCAGAAGGAAAATAGCATGACAATTCTGATGCATATTTGTAGAATAATCTTTTTATGCATATTATTTCTAGTGAGGGTAGAACAGCTGCAGGAAAGAGAGGAGGAGAGAAGGGGGAGAGACAGAGAGAGAGGGAGAATACTGGGAAATAGAAGAGAATCTTGTGGATCTTGTTGTAAAAAAGGAAAATCATCTCAAAGTAAAGTGCAGGAGAGTTTGTGTTTTTGTCCTTTCTTAGGCTTTCAAGAACAACCTATTAGCATCTCTTTCTACTTACTTAGATAACTCTTCCATTGTTTACAAGCCCCAATATATGTGATCAAGAGTTATGCCCACATGATATAGGATTTCCAGGCAAAATGTAGCCCAATTAAATAGAGCAGTTTCCTCAAGTAAGGCAATATCTCTCTAACTTTTCATCTAACTTTAGCTTTCTACAAATTCTTCTGTTTCTCTTTCTCCACAGATTCTGTGTCATAAGCCTAAATCCTTGAAGTTACTCTCTTAAAGTGTGTCATACACCCTGTGTCCAAGTACGGCCACTATGAGAGAGCTGTCACTGAGAGCCCTTGTGGAAAATTAATGGCTGACTACAGAGGGCAAAACGATAGGACAGATGGCTCTGTCACCACCGCCAGCCCGGGAGGCTGAAAGAAACCCAGTGTCTGGGCAAATAACACTGTGTTTCATGCACTTGCTCCTTTGTTAATCCAATCTCCCTGTCAGCAGCTGTCCTTCATTGTTTGGTTTGGGACGGAATGTTGTTTCATTTTCTACAGACATTTTCTATATTTCAATTTATTAATGACTCAAAGAACACATTTCAGGATTTCCTTGAGACCCCAAACCAGGAAAGAGTCTTCTCTGTCATTTCTTTAAAGAACAACAGTGAAAATTCTATTTTGCATAATCTAAGAAAATACTGGTCTTCATCCTGCGACTGGATTTAAATTCATTCAAAAATTTCTGCAACAATCAGCTAAGGATACTTAATATCCTAAGGTTACAGTCAGCTAATACCAACCCATAAGTTTGGTTAATGTAATGAAGGAAGGCAAATGGTCAATATGGAAAAGTCAGTCACATCAGAATAACTGTGTGATTCATAAATTTTGCACTTTTCAACAGTGTCTTGGAGCCAATTAAATGTCCCTTATTTTCCAATTACCTCCTATTCAAAAAAATCATTTCCCTCTTGCTCCATTTTGGCCTGCCTTCGCCTTCAATCTCATTTACCTTTCATCAAGACACTTCTGGTGTAAACAGCTAACTTCAGAGAAGCAGAGCAATTTGGCTTCTCAATATCAAGGCCACATCTGAATTGAACAATATGAATGTGCATCAGGAGACAAGCTCACCTGCCTTCTAGTTTCTTTATAGAAGGCCAACTCTGCATCCTTACTAGGAAAATTCTTTGATCCTTAAGAGTTTCCATTAGAATCTGACACTCCTTCCTTTCCTAATATTGATGTCTGAATTTTGACTAAAAATTATGGTCATTCCTGTGACCCTGCGTGAAAGGTGGCCACCAATTTCCCTATAAATGTCATAGGTGCCTCAGTTTTCCTCCTTTATCTTTTTTGATATTTTTCTGAAGTAACAGTCTTGGTGCTCTAGGGGATCAAGTGGTGTACTTTCACACACGCTTTTAAAGCTTAAGGAGGGCCTTTACTTTCAGGTGTCCTCCCTATAAACAGTGTGACTAACACCCTCCATCACTTAGAGTTATCACATACTCCTTAAACGGGATGGAGCTTTTCTTTTTTCTTTTTAAATTTTATTCAATGTATTTAAACCAAAACCAAAACCAAAACAGTTTACCTATTTCTCCCACCCACCCAGACCCCCACCTCTTACAGCTACCAACCTGTTTTCTGTATCTATGAGCTTGGTTGTTATTGCTACTGTTTTTTTCCACATTTAAGAGAGATCATACAATATTTGTCTTTCTCTGTCTGACTTATTTCACTTAACATATTCCCTCAAGGTCAACCCGTGTTGTCACAAATGGCAAGCTTTCATTCTTTTTTATGCTAAGTAACATTCCAGGATATGTTATATATATGTATATATATGGATAACAAGATTGTGAAATTTTATAGATATAGATTTGAGATAGATATAGATATAGATATAGATCTGGGGCACCTGGGTGGCTCAGTGGGCTAAGCCTTTACCTTCGGCTCAGGTCATGATCTCAGGGTCCTGGGATTGAGCCCCGCATTGAGCTCTCTGCTCGGCAGGGAGCCTGCTTCCCCCTCTCTCTCTGCCTGCCTCTCTGCCTGCTTGTGATCTCTCTCTCTGTGTTAAATAAATAAATAAAATCTTTTTTAAAAAAAGATATAGATCTTACAAATTTTTAGCCATTCATCTATTGAGGGACACAGGTTGTTTCCATATCTTGGTTATTATAAATAATGTTGTGATAAATATAGTAAACATAGGGATGTATATACCTTTTCTAATTAGTGTTTTCACTTTGTGGGGATATATACCCAAAAGAGGAATTGCCTGTTCCTATGTTACTTCTATTTTTAATTTTTTGAGAACATCCACTGTCTTTCCAATAGTATTTGTACCAACCTATATTCTCACCAACAGTGCACAAGGATTTCTTTTTCTTCATATCCTCATCAACACTTTGTTAGTTCTCGTCTTTTTGATAACAGCTACTTTAACAGGTGTGAGGTGATACACCATTATGGTTTTAATTTGCATTTCCCTAATGATTAATGATGTTGAGCATCCTTTCATGTACCTGCTGGCCATCTGTAGATCTGCTTTGGAAAAATGTCTATTTAGATCTTCTGCCCATTAAATTGGATTGTTTGCATTTTTAGCTATTGAGTTATGAGTTTTCTGTATGCTTTGGGTATTAACCCCTTATCAGATATATAATTTGCAGTTATTTTCTCCCATTTACAAGTTCTCTTTTCATTTTGTTGATGGTTTCCTTTGCTCTGCAGAAGTTTGTAGTTTGTTGTAGTTTCACTTGTTTATTTTTGCTTTTGGTGTCAGATTTTTTTTAAAAATCATCACTATGATCTATGTCAAGGAGCTTACATTTTCTTCCAGGAGTTTTAGAGTTTTGGGTCTTATATTCAATTTTCTTTAAAGATTTATTTATTTTAGAAGGAAAGGGCAAGAAATCGAGCAAGCACAGGGCTGGGGGGCGGGGTCTGAGGAGCAGAAGGAGAAGGAAAGAGAACCCCAAGCAGACTCCAAGCTGAGAGTGAAGCCTAACATGGAGTTTGACCTCACAACTCTGAGATCACGACCTGAGCTGAAACCGAGAGTTAGGTTTTTAACTGACTGCAACACCCAGGCACACCTTCTATTCAATTTTTTTTTTTAATTTTATTTTTTTATAAACATATAATATATTTTTATCCCCAGGGGTACAGGTCTGTGAATTGCCAGGTTTACACACTTCACAGCACTCACCATAGCACATACCCTCCCCAATGTCCATAGCCCCACCCCCCCAACCCCCCTCCCCCCATTAACCCTCAGTTTGTTTTGTGAGATTAAGAGTCACTTATGGTTTGTCTCCCTCCCAATCCCATCTTGTTTCATTTACTCTTCTCCTACCCCCTTAACCCACCATGTTGCATCTCCTCTCCCTCATATCAGGGAGATCATATGATAGTTGTCTTTCTCCGATTGACTTATTTTGCTAAGCATGATACCCTCTAGTTCCATCCACGTCGTTGCAAATGGCAAGATTTCATTTCTTTTGATGGCTGCATAGTATTCCATTGTGTATATATACCACATCTTCTTTATCCATTCGTCTGTTGAGGGACATCTAGGTTCTTTCCATAGTTTGTCTATTGTGGTCATTGCTGCTATAAACATTCGGGTGCACGTGCCCCTTCGGATCACTACGTTTGTATCTTTAGGGTAAATACCCAGCAGTGCAATTGCTGGGTCATAGGGTAGTTCTATTTTCAATATTTTGAGGAACCTCCATGCTGTTTTCCAGAGTGGTTGCACCAGCTTGCATTCCCACCAACAATGTAGGAGGGTTCCCCTTTCTCCGCATCCTCGCCAGCATCTGTCATTTCCTGACTTGTTAATTTTAGCCATTCTGACTGGTGTGAGGTGGTATCTCATTGTGGTTTTGATTTGTATTTCCCTGATGCCGAGTGATGTGGAGCACTTTTTCATGTGTCTGTTCGCCATCTGGATGTCTTCTTTGCAGAAATGTCTGTTCATGTCCTCTGCCCATTTCTTGATTGGATTATTTGTTCTTCGGGTGTTGAGTTTGCTAAGTTCTTTATAGATTTTGGACACTAGCCCTTTATCCGATATGTCATTTGCAAATATCTTCTCCCATTCTGTCAGTTGTCTTTTGGTTTTGTTAACTGTTTCCTTTGCTGTGCAAAAGCTTTTGATCTTGATGAAATCCCAATAGTTCATTTTTGCCCTTGCTTCCCTTGCCTTTGGCGATGTTCCTAGGAAGATGTTGCTGCGGCTGAGGTCGAAGAGGTTGCTGCCTGTGTTCTCCTCAAGGATTTTGATGGATTCCTTTCTCACATTGAGGTCCTTCATCCATTTTGAGTCTATTTTCGTGTGTGGTGTAAGGAAATGATCCAATTTCATTTTTCTGCATGTGGCTGTCCAACTTTCCCAACACCATTTGTTGAAGAGGCTGTCTTTTTTCCATTGGATATCCTTTCCTGCTTTGTCGAAGATTAGTTGACCATAGAGTTGAGGGTCTATTTCTGGGCTCTCTATTCTGTTCCATTGATCTATGTGTCTGTTTTTGTGCCAGTACCATGCTGTCTTGATGATGACAGCTTTGTAATAGAGCTTGAAGTCCGGAATTGTGATGCCACCAACTTTGGCTTTCTTTTTCAATATTGCTTTGGCTATTCGAGGTCTTTTCTGGTTCCATATAAATTTTAGGATTATTTGTTCCATTTCTTTGAAAAAAATGGATGGTACTTTGATAGGAATTGCATTAAATGTGTAGATTGCTTTAGGTAGCATAGACATTTTCACAATATTTATTCTTCCAATCCAGGAGCATGGAACATTTTTCCATTTCTTTGTGTCTTCCTCAATTTCTTTCATGAGTACTTTATAGTTTTCTGTGTATAGATTCTTAGTCTCTTTGGTTAGCTTTATTCCTAGGTATCTTCTAGTTTTGGGTGCAATTGTAAATGGGATTGACTCCTTAATTTCTCTTTCTTCTGTCTTGTTGTTGGTGTAGAGAAATGCAACTGATTTCTGTGCATTGATTTTATATCCTGACACTTTACTGAATTCCTGTACAAGTTCTAGCAGTTTTGGAGTGGAGTCTTTTGGGTTTTCCACATATAGTATCATATCATCTGCGAAGAGTGATAGTTTGACTTCTATTCAATTTTTAAATCCATTTTGAGTTACTTACTGTTTATGGTATAAGATAGTGGTCTAGTTTCTTTCTGTTGCATGTGGCTGTCCAGTTTCCCAACACCATTTATTGAAGAAACTGTCTTTTCCGCATTGTATATTCTTTCTTTCCTTACCATATATTAATCAACATATATGTGTGAGTGTATTTCTGGACTCTCTATTCACTTCTGTTGATCTACGTGTCTATTTTTAATGCCAATATTATACTGTTTTACTTATGGAACTTTTCATTACTGCTAGTAGAAATTTAGAGAAAGTTCCCTCAAAGCACCTTATTCAGTTAGCAAGTCTCGCATCTGGATATTAGAAGAAGCCCTTGCTGAGAAGCTTCCTCCAGAGGCACAGCTCACACTGTCAAAATCAACATGGCCCTTTGGTTATGTGATTCTGTCATTGCCAGATCAGATTGGTAAGCTCCTCTGCAAAGGTAACTTGTAAGGGGGCTGAGGTATGCCCAATTTTTTGGCATCTATCTCCATCTGCTTTTTACTAAACCTACACTCTTTGCCACACAAACTAAAGATACTTTAATAACAAGTCCTATCATGTGAGGTTTATGAGTTATTAGAATAGAAATTACAATCTACAGGGTTTCATCACAGCCTGACAAGTGGATTTTTCATGACCCATGAGTTGTCATCAACTCTAACTTCATCCTCTAGAGCATTAAAATCACATTGAATAAGTACCTCTTGTCTTAATAAGCCAAGCATGGTTCCACATCAATTCCTCTGCACTCTCTCAGGTTCCTGAAATTCCTGCAGTCCCAACTTTCTCCTACCCAAGCATGCACTGCCGTGTCCATGTGACACAGTGCAGCATATGTGTTCTGTATTCTCCCCACCCCTCCACACACTGATACTGCATTCCTTCACAAAGTAAACCATTATAATTCTGAATTTGCTGAAAACTGATGGAATTCTGTATATTTTTATGTGCAAGGATAACAAATAAACAACATTACAACCAGAAAAAAGTTAAACCACGTTTCAATTTCAATAACTATATAAGTATATATTGAACATTTACTTTGCTTCTAGTACTCTGGGAGAAATAAGTATAATGAAGTAGTTCTCAAAATGTGCTTCAGAGAACTCTAGGGCTTTCAAACCATTTAGGGAGGGACCATTAAGTTAAAACTGTTTTCATACTATTATTAAGATACTATTTGCCTTTTTTACTCTTACTCTTGTAAAAGCAAACAGTGGAGTTTTCCAGAGGGTATAAACACATGATATTGCACTAGATGAAAGCAGAAGCAGCTATGAGAATCTAGCTGTCTTTTTTTAAGCCAGATATTAAAGGGACTTGAGAAACTATAGAATAATGCACTCTTCTCACTGAAATCATTATGTTTTGGAAAATACAGTTATGTTTCATAAAAATATATTATGTTAACATGCAGTGGATTTATTTTTTAGTAAATTAATAAATGAGTGTTATTTATCAGTTTTCATTTCTAACATGATAAATATCAACAGATATAACTACATAAACAAACCTCTTTAGGGTTCATGATATTGTGAATTATGATAAGAAATATGTATTTCTGCGCTCTTCATTTTTGGCAAAGAGCTTCTAAAACCCTTGTAGTTTCATAAGTGATGAGAGTGATAAAGATGTCTTTTGTTATATTAATGAGGTGACTTTTGGACCTCACCTAAGGATGGGGAAACCAATCATGACTAAAGAGTTGGAAATTTCAGTCCTACCCCTGAAGAAGAGAGAGGCTGGAAGTTGAGTTCAATCACCAATGGCCAATGATTTAATGACTCATGTTATGAATCTTCCATTAGAACCCAAAAGGACAGGGTTCGTAGAGCTTCTGGACTGGTGAACACATGGAGATTTAGGAAGAGTGGGTACTAAGAGAGAACATGGAAGCTCCATGTCCTTTCCCTATAATCTGTATGCTTCTCTTCCATCTGGCTGTTTCTGAGCTGTATCCTTTTATAATAAACCAGTAATCTAGTAAGTAAAATGTTTTACTGTGTTCTTTGAGCCCATGCCAGCAAATTAATTGAATGTCCAACATACAGCCAGTCAATCAGAGGCACAGGTGATAACTTGAAATTGGCATCTGAAGGGGAGGGAGTCTTGTAGGACTGAACTCTTAACCTGTGTGATCTGATGCCATCTCCATGTAGTGTCAGTTAAGTTGGATTGTAAGACACCCAACTGGTGTCAGAGAATTAGTTGGTGGTGCTGAGAAACCCCACTCCACACATTGGAATTGGTGACCAGAATCATTAGGTTCTTAACAGCATATAAAAATATAAAGGGGTTGGGGTGCTTGGGTTGTTCAGTTGGTTAAGTGTCTGCCTTCAGCTCAAGTCATGATCTGGGACCCTGGGATCAAGCCCCATGTTGGTTTCCTGCTCAGCAGGGAGTTTGCTTCTCCCTCTGCCTCTGCCACTCTTTCTGCTTGTGCTTGCCCTCTCTCTCTCTCTCTCTCTCTCTCTGTGTGTGTCAAATAAATAAATAAAATCTTTTAAAAAAGAAAAAAGGATGTAAAGGAGTCCTGAAATAAAAAACCTAGCGAACTAAGTATAAGGCAAAGTACCGTAACCTATAGCTGAACTGGGCAAGTGAACCAAAAACATATGAAACAAGAAAATAATTTAATGTCATGTGACCAAGTGCTGGTCAGTGTGCTATCAACTCAAAGTGAAGAGTTTGATAGAAAAGGAGGATGGGGAAGAAATGGCAAAAAAAAAAAAAAAATTAGGAGGAAAGAGTATATTGAAAATAATTTGCTAACCAGTTTGCCATGGGCCCTGACTGATCTGGTGGACTCTAATTTATTAGGCATGGTTGGGAAGGCTCGTAACAGCATTGTGTTTCAGCAGGGCCTTGCGGGAAAACCTGGTTTTAAGAATATGGTAAAGATGGCTGAGAAGTTCCTGTGATGGAGAAACAGCATGAGCAACAGCATCAGGGAAGAGTCAATGCAGAGCATGTGGGGATTAGTGAAGAAATAGTCCTGACCACAGGAAAAAGCACATACTGACAAGGAAGTGTAGAAAACATGATTGCGCTAACAGAACTGGTATATGCACAGGCAGAATAGACCATATTCCTAAAATCCACTTCCCTGCACTGAAGATATCATCTTCATTCTGCCCATTTGAATTTCCACTAATAAGATGCTTATTGGTATTACCAATATTAGTTTCTTTGAGCATCAGTTCCCTGAGCTAAATAATGGATATAAATTTACTGCAGAGAGGGAGTTTTATTTTTTTTATTTTTATTTTTATTTATTTATTTATTTGACAGACAGAGATCACAAGTAGGCAGAGAGGCAGGCAGAGAGAGAGAGGAAAGCAGGCTCCCTGCTGAGCAGAGAGCCCGATGCGGGGCTCGATCCCAGGATCCCAGGACCCCGGGACCCCGGGATCACGACCCGAGCCGAAGGCAGAGGCTTTAACCCACTGAGCCACCCAGGCACCCCCAGAGAGGGAGTTTTAAATGAGACAACTGATAACAGAAGATCTCTGGGAAAATTCTAAAACCATGGACACATCCTGAATAAAATTCCCCCTTTAAAATGAAAACACATTTTTTTAAGTAAGAGCTTTCACTCACAACTTTGTAAGAATTCAATTAATCAGATTGCTTTTCTCTAAGATTCCTAGCTGAGCTCCAGCATAATAAAGGAATGGGAGCTCCAAGGACAGAGGAGACATGGTGGGAAATCAGAGGCAATTTTATGTCACAGGACACTTCAGTGTGACAGAGAGCAGCCAAAGGCCATCCAAGGACCCTGGTCATAAGGATATGGAAGTGCCAAAGCCAGTGGCAGTAGCACAGGCTGGTGGTGAAATCAAAGGCTCTCTAGTCTGGCTGTGACATTTGTTAACTACATGATCTTGAACAAATTACTTAACATTCTCTAAGTCTCTGTTTCCTCATCTATAAATGGAGATTTAAAAATAGTACCCTCCTCTTTGGGAAGAGGCCTTGCTCTTGCCTCTGCCTGATCTTCCCTAACGTCTTCTTGTCTTTCAGATCCCAACTCTGATACCATCTTCTCAGTTAATAATACTGTAACTCCCCCCTTCTCTACTCTGGTGCCCTATTGTGTTTTATTCATTGCACTTATTTAATAAAATTTTCTCATTTATATTTATTAGTCTATTATCTGTCTACCCTAACTAGGATGGAAGTCCTATGAAAGCACAAATAATAGTTACTTGAAAAATCTTATTTAGTCCACTTCTGTTCCCCAGTACCTCGTACAGAACCTGGCATATGCAGGTGCACCCTAGAGAGTCTGAATATATGAATACTTTAGTTCAGGGTGACATCAAATATGCAAGATTAGTAGAAGTTAACACCTTATTTGGTCCTTTGATAAGATTATTTTGATTATTATGTTAAAAGTCATTACAAGGTAATGTCAAAGCTCATCTTATTATGGTCTACATTTCCTTGACAGTAACTAATGAGATCGCCCTTGGATTTAGTAGAATATGTGTTCATTTTTTATTTTAAGTCAAGAATTGTGCTTAGTGAGCAAGATATCATAAACCCTGACTTCATAGAGATTATAAGCAAGTGGGGAAGACTATCTTAAAAATTAATTTAAAACTAAGTATGGGTACAATGTATGGAGGAATGATTAAGTACAAGTTGCTATAGAAACAACACCATCTAATCTCATATGGAGCAGGGAATGGGAGGTATTAGGAAAGTCTCTCAAAGGTGGTTACAGGAATATACTGGAGAGATGAGTTGCAGTTGGTGAAGTAAAAACAGGGAATTGTCTTCTGGGCTAAAAAAGGGAAAATACTGAAAGTCTCTGAGAAGAGGCAGAGCACGTTTGACAACCTAAAAGGAGGTCAGAATGTACTTGATCTAGAGGGTAGCAGGAAGCTACAGAAGAATTTCAAGTAGGGGAATGGCCTGATCAGAAGTGGTGGTAGCTGTCCTGCAGAGGATAAGTTCAAAGGGATCAAAGCTAAAGGAAGTGAAGCCAGTTAACAGGTTATTATAGGAATCTACATGGGAGCCCATTCTGCCTTTGACTAAGAGATTGTTAGTGTGTATTGCGAAGAGTTGGACTGTTTCAAAAGTCTTTGAGAGAAAGAATTTATAGATTTTAGTAGCCAACTGGATGCTGAAATGAGGAAGAAGGAAGGATCAACAGTTACCCAGAGAATCTGATATAACCCTGCTCTGACACATTCCCTGGTATTTGGGAAGTCAAGCAGGCTTAGTCCATTACCAAAAGAAACTAGCCTTACTGAGTTAGTCATCTGATTGAAGTCCAAAGCAGGGTGAAAAACATTTTTTTTTTTTCTGTTTCAAATCAAAGTTAGCCTCAGATAGATGCCCAGCACCTCTTCCCTTTCTCTTCCTATTCTGACAGTTCAGGATCCATCTTGCATTTGCTTCTTGTGGCTGAGGCCAGTGAGATTCCAATTCCCCTTTGTCAGAAGCAGTTCTGGCTCCATCCTGGGGGAGCAGTCTTGGATCCCGTTATTTCTCAGAGTACTGCACTCACATCACAGGCACATCTCTTCCTTCCCCTCCTTGCTTCAGATTGTAACTTTGGTGTTATTCTGCTAGCTCTCTTCCTCCCTAGATACAAGGACTGAAAGTGACAAGAAACTAACAGGACAAAAACTCTATCCTGACATAGGGGCTTAGGTGACTTGCTAGATGGTAATATAATTCCTAGGGCTAAGGAACTCTGGGAGAGCAGAAATGGGAAGATGACCATTATGAGGTGCAAGTGAGACATTGAGAGACTTCCAGTGGAATGTTGGACAAATGGGTGAATTAATGATAAATAGAAGGACTTGTGGTCATATAGAAGTTAATTTAACCATGGAAAAAGATGGGTTCATCCAAGGAAAGTATGTAGAATTACAAGAGAAAACGCCCAGGACACCACACCAAGTGATCCAAACGGGTAGCAGAAGAGGAACCTGGAAAGGAAATAGAGATAAAGAGGAAACTGACTTCATAGAGCTTATAAACTAGTGGGGAAGACTATCTTCAAAGTTAATCTTAAAACAGTCAGCTTTGTGGCTAAGCAAACCCTAGATGAAGCTAAAATTAGGTAGCCAAATTGTGACAAGACATACTTGTCTCCAACAAAGGAGAGATGACTATTTAAGAAAGATTGGCTCTATCAATGGGTTAATGTTAGTCACATGCATCTTAGCAGTCTGTTTCTATCATACAAAATCTGAACCAAAATAGACCAACTACCTTGACTGCATTCTGGCTTCTCTGTTATCACCACAGCACCCCAGTTCTGTCGTGAATGTTGTAAATGCTTATTTAGCTGGGGGAAAATTTAAGGAGGAGCAAAACACTATTGACATGAATGGTGAAAAGCAAGAGTGACCAGATCTGGCCATATCTTCTGGATTAATGTAGTTTCATGATTTCAAAGATATCAAAGTTTGGAAGTCTTTTGCATCATGAGAGAAATGTGTTTGGAGTCTGAGAGTTACAGGATTCTCTCTCACTTGACAAGTATCTAATAGAAGGGGAAGGGAGCCACAAAGCTCCAAATCTGGGCCAGAAATAGGCAGAAG
The DNA here is from genome assembly GCF_002288905.1 of Enhydra lutris kenyoni. Classification (NCBI taxonomy): domain Eukaryota; kingdom Metazoa; phylum Chordata; class Mammalia; order Carnivora; family Mustelidae; genus Enhydra; species Enhydra lutris. The sequence continues at coordinate 12,798,951 of NW_019154101.1, forward strand.
AGTGATGGTCATGTTTAACAAGATCCCAGGCATCAGGCCAACACACATTGGAACAAGGGTGGAATTTCTTGCCCTGTGAAAATGCAGTGTTAAATCTTCCTCTCTCTCTCTCTCTCTCTTCTCTCTTTCTCTATGAGTGAATCTCTCATTTACAGTGAGCAGAGCTGTCACCTGAAACTAATGAGGAAGATGTGTCTTTCAGCAATCTGATCTACAGTCAGAAGTGCGTGACCTACCAGCCTTGACATGCCAACTTGGACTAAGATTTCTGGAATGGTTGAAAAAAGTATTTTAATATGGTTTACTTTGGTGGACAATTTCATCAATGACTTCTAAAATTTCACAGTATACATCTTTAAAGTCCTTAGACATCTTCAGATATAGCACATAGTAAATTTTTTACTGTAGTAAATGAACTCCTTATTCTTCCTTCACTTACTCTTTTTCATGTGGATTTTTTTGTGCGTGTATCAAGTATGAACCCTCATATTTGCATCTCCCTTTCCTTCTCTTGATTACAAGAGGTAGTTGATGCATATTGACAAAGGAAATTATTTATAAGCTTGTAAGCATAACTTGTATTTTTAGGGTATCTAAGTTTGGCTGTATGTTCATTTCTGAGGCGTTCATACTCTTTCATAGAAAATTTGCTCTATGTTAAGTCATCTATGGAGTGAAAGCAGAAATAACATATTTATAAATTTGGGGTTTTTTTTTAATTTCTAGGACTGATTCCTTAGAAGACTTAAGAAAGAATATATAAGAACAAAACAGTTTCGGGCACCTGGGTGGCTTGTTGGTTAAACCACTGCCTTTGGCTCAGGTCATGGTCCTGGAGTCCCAGGATCAAGTCCTGCCTTGGGCTCCCAGGTCTATGGGGAATCTGCTTTTCCCTCTGACCTTCTCCTCTCTCTCTCTCTCTCTCTCAAGTAAATAAAATCTTAAAGAAGAAAAAAAAAAAAGAACAAAGCAGTTTCAAGGATCAGAAAAGACAGAGAAGGCCTTGACTTCATTTAGCACAAAAACCTTAGTATATTTTCAGAAGAATATTTTGAAGTTACTAGTTACCTATAGTTGCTAAAATCAAGGAATTGATGCATAATACAACCAACTACCATATTTTAAGGTGCAATTGAAGTTCTGGACATTTTACTCTAGGGAACTCTTAAGGCATGTTAACTGTGTCTCACCCAAAGAGATATATGGCCTTCACATTGGATTTAGAAAAACAGGCTTGGGTTCTCCTTTGTAAGCAAAGGGCATGGACTTTAAGAAGTGTTTTTCCTGTGCTGGTAAAAATGGATTTGCCATGATCCTTCCTTCTTACCCGTTTCCCATTGTGAACTAGACACTGAGGGCAAGGACACCATATCTCACTGCAGACCTGTCATCCTCATCTATCCCATAATCAGAAATGAACTTCTGTGATACAAGCTAAAGAATTTAGTGAACCATACAATTAGACCAAAAACATCACTAATTATCTAATGAGCTGGTAGATGGAGAGGATCCAGGGACATATCTAATGTTCCAAACTTCAGTGATAAGGAAAAATCTATGTGTTACATTAAATACTTTGTTAAATATTTGACTATCATTATTTTTGACATAGAGATAAATCCTAAAAGCTTATAAGAAGACTGGAAGGTGAAAACAGTAATCCTATAATTCTTGGTCAAAAAGCATTCCTTCTGGGGAGCCTGGGTGGCTCAGTTGGTTGAGCATCTGCTTTTAGCTCAGGTCATGATCTTGGGGTCCTGAGTAATATTCCATTGTGTATATATATGACACCTTCTTTATCCATTCATTGGTTGATGGACTTTTGGGCTCTCTCCATAGTTAGGCATTGTCTATAATGCTGTTATAAAAATCTGTATTTTTGTATCCTTTGTGTAAATACCCAGTAGTTAGTACTGCAATTGCTGGATTATAGGATAGTTCTATTTTTAACTTTTTGATGAACCTCCATACTGTTCTCCAGAGTGGCTACACCGGTTTGCATTCCCACCAATGGTGCAAGAGGGTTCCCCTTTTTCTGAATCCTTGCCAACACCTGTTGTTTCATGTGTTATTAGTTTTGGCCACTCTGCCAGGTGTGAGGTGGAATCTCATCATGGTTTTGATTTGTATTTCTTTGATGATGAGTGATGTTAAGCACATTTTCATGTGTCTGTTAACCATCTGAATGTTTTCTTTGGCAAAGTGTTTATTCATGTATTCTGCCCATTTCTTAACTGGATTGTTTTAGGGGTGTTGAGTTTGATAAGTTCCTCATAGATTTTTCCTATCAACCCTTTATCAGACATGTCATTTGCAAATATCTTCTACTCTGTAGGCTGCCTTTCAGTTTTGGTGCTTGTTTCCTTTGCTGTGCAGAAGCTTTTCATCTTGATGAAGTCCCAATCATTCAGTTTTGCTTTTGTTTCTCTTGCCTCTAATGATGTGTCTAATAAGAAGTTGCTGAGGCTGAGCTCAAAGAGGTTGCTAACTGTGTTCTTCTCTAGGATTTTGATGGCTTCTGTCTCACATTTAGGTCTTTCATTCATTTTGAATTTATTTTTGTGTATGGTGTAAGAAAATGGTCTGTTTTATTATTCTGCATGTGTTGCTGTCCTGTCTTCCCAATACCATTTGTTGAAGAGACTGTCTCTTTTCCATTGGATAGTCTTTCCTGCTTTGTAGAAGAAGAATTGATGATATAGTTGGGAGTCCATTTCTGCAATTTCTATTCTGTCCCATTGATCTGTGTGTCTCTTTTTATACCAGTACCATACTGGCTTTGTAATATAGCTTGAAGTCCAGAATCATGATACCTCCAGTTTTGCTTTTCTTTTTTAGGATTGCTTTGGTTATTCAGGGTCTTGTGGTTCCATACAAATTTTAGGATTGTTTGTTCTACCTCTGTGAAAAATGTTGGTGGTATTTTGGTAGGGATTGCACTAAATGTGCAGATTTCTTTGGGTAGTATAGATATTTTAACAATGTTTGTTCTTCCAACCAAAGAGCATGGAATGCTTTTTTCCCCCATTTCTTTGTGTCCTCTTCAATTTCCTTCATAAGTGTTCTATAGTTTTCAAAGTACAAATCTTTTATCTCTTGGTAGGTTTATTCCTAGGGATCTTAAGGTTTTGAGTGCAATTGTAAATGGGATAAATTCCTTGATTTCTTTTTCTGCTGCTTCATTATTGGCGCATAGAAATGAGAAAGATTTTTGTATTTTTATTTTATATCCTACAAGGAGCATGGGGGTGAGGTTGGGAGGTGGGAGATGGCGGGGGAGAAGAACACAACATCAAAAATGGAAGGGATGCCAGGAGTAAAGGCCCAGAAGCAGGAGAGAACCAGGAACTGAAGAGGATTTCCTCATCCAGATACATCCCTGTGATTAGAAGCAGACAAAAGAGTATAACAGTTCAACAAAACTAAGAGCTGGTTCTTTGAAAGAATTAAGAAAATTGATAAATCCCTAGCAAGACTTATTAAAAAGAAAAGAGAAAGGACTCAAATAAAATCATGAATGAAAGAGGAGACATCACAACCAACACCACAGAAATGTAAACAATCATAAGAGAATATTATGAAAAATCATATGCTAACAAACTAGTCAATCTGGAAGAAATGGACAAATTCCTAGATACATACAAACTGCCAAAACTGAAAGAGGAAGAAATAGAAAATTTGAGCAGACAAATAACCAGCAAAGAAATTGAATCAGTAATCAATTAAACAAATAAACAAACATCCAGGGCCAGATGGCTTCCCAGGGGAGTTCTACCAGACATTTAAAGAATAGTTAATACTTATTCTTCTCAAATTTTTCCAAAAAATAGAAATGGAAGGAAAACTTCTGAACTCCTATAAGGCTAGCACTACCTTAATTCCAAAACCAGACAAAGACCCCACTAGAAAGGAGAATTACAGGCCTAGATCCCTGATGAACACAAATGCAAAAATTCTCACCAAAATACTGGCAAATTGAATCTAACTCTGCTAATTCTTTTAGCAGATACACAGGGATGCACTCAAGGGATGGACAGGAAGTCCACCTCCCACCAAAGCACAGGCACTAACCGCATGTAAAGTCCCCCCTTTGTCCCAAAGCTACCTGCTGCCACTACTCTGTCTAGACTTTTGCATCTTTTGTCACTGAAATCTGGGTCCAGGCTCTAATCCTGAAGGCCCCCTTGGGGACTCAAGGCATCCCAGACTGCCCCAGGTACATGAGTGCCAGAGGCCATGCCAACTGCTCAGCCATTCACTGCAGTGGATTTGAGCCTATGCACCTGCAAGCTGCCACCTCACTGCTCACACCTTCACTCTATTGTTACATGTGACCTCACTTAGAAACCTTAAGTTCAAAGATAAAGTCACGAAGGATTTCAAGTCCATAATAGAGCATTAAACCAAGGGTGGGGTCCCTTTCGAGAGCAGGGCTGGGGATGACTTCACAGGAGCCACTTGTCTAGGAAACCTGCCTAAGGGATGAAGAATGCAAAGCAGAAAGGAAAGTCTTTTAAAATAGTGGGTACACAGGACACCTGGGTGGCTCAGTCAGTTAAGCATCTGTCTTTGGCTCAGTTCATGATCCCAGGATCCTGGGATCGAGTCCCACACTAGGTTTCCTACTCAGCTGGGGAGCCTGCTTCTCCCTCTCCCTCTGCCTGCCTCTTCCTCTGCCCGCCACTTCACCTGCTTGTGCACTCTCTCTCTCTCTGTCAAATAAATAATAAAATCTTTTTTAAAATAACATAAAATAAAATAAAATTGTGGGGACAAGTTTTAAATCTCTTTTAATGCTTTAGGAAAAAGTACTTTAATGTTTTAAGAAAAAGATTTAGGCATTAAAGATTTTGAAGTGGGAAAAGAACATTAAATTTGTATTTCAGAAAGATCACTCTGGTGTCTAATCAGATAACAAGACCAGCAGATCAACTAAAACATTTATATAATCTAAGCAAGCAGTTTTAAGAGACTGGATTTAGGAGTGGTAACAGATGTAAGGAACAACCACAGTGTTTTGAGTAGTAAATATGTGCTAGGCACTTTACAAACATTATTTCTAATCCTCTAATAACACTGTAAGGTGCACATTAACCTGATTTTGCACCTGAGGCAGCTGAAACCATTGGGGTCTAGTTACTTAAGGTCATACAGCGAGTAGAGCAAAACCAGCATTAAGCCCACCCTCCCCTCACTGGAAAACACACCTTTTCTGAGCTCAAGGAGAATGCTCCAGAATGTGGAGACATATCTATGCAAAGCTTCAGGGAGAGGAAAGGGTCAGAGATTCCATCAAAAATTTCCCCTCTCCATCTTACACCTTCCAAAGTCCTCCAGCTACCCATGTTATTCATGCGTATTTCAAAAGATCCTATGAAATTAAGAGGACCAACCAGACTTTGTAATAGATTTCTTCCAAGTCATGTGTGCATAGTGCCTGGCATTCTATGCATAATAAGTACCTGGCATTATAATATAATATAATATAATATAATATAATATAATATAATATATAATATAATATAAATACTCCTTTCCTTTTCTTACTACTTCTTTAGTAATGGTCCCATAGTGCTCAAATTTGGTTAGATTTGGTTAGATTAGGTTTTTCCTTTTCTTTTTCTACCCTGCTTGTACCCTACCTAGCCCCATCAAGCTCCAATGATTGCAAATTTGCCCAAAAGACCATGGGAAATGTGTGTATTTTCCAAGCTTTGGAAACATTACCCTCATTCAGTTCAGGAACAGCCCATGGGAAGGAGGGAACATGACTGGGAGAAATGAAAGAGATAAGGATGTAAATGAGTGAGGTGATTAACACCCAGGCATCATCTAATAAATGTCAACAGCCTGTCAGCCACAAGAGAAGGATCTTTAAAGAGCTCTTCTATTACCTATTACAGAGCAATTGACAGCTCTTGCATAGTGAGCATCCCCAGCCTGCACACAGGGAAACAGAGTCACAGCCTCATTCTGAAAGTCACTATGCATTCATCCATCAACAAAAAAAAATGTACTGAATGTTTACTATGACAAAGACACCATGCTTGATATTTCCCATCCATTTAACCACTAAAGTCTTGGAAACTGATGATGTTGGAATATATTGTATTTAGTCATGTATGTTAACCCTAAGAGCATGAGACCCATTGAGTTGTTTCATCAGGGCTTGGGCCAGCTCTCCACAACTTACGACATTTAGTTACTATCAGTTTGAGTAAGTCAGAAATTGTTTTAGAACAGAAATTATTTTAGAAATTATTCAAATGATCATTCTATTTCTTATTGTACCATTCCTTTGATATTATTCCTTAAGAAATAAATATTGACCAGTTTAGTCATTTTCCAAGATTAAAACAAAGTTCAGCTATACATTCAAGTGCATATAATAATAGACATTTATTGGTGAGTGAGGGACATTCGCATTTGCTGAGCAACAACCTTGTAGCATACACTGAGAAGCCCCTTTACACATGTCCTCATATAATTATCTCCCTTTTACAGAAGAGGAAATTGAGACTCAGAGAAGTGAAGTAATCGACCACATATCACAGCACAAGTATAAAGTTGAGCCAAAATTTGATTCTAGTTCTATTTATTTTCAAGTGACCTTCACGCATCAGAGGTCAGAAGTTGTACAAGAAGGGGTGCCTGGGCAGTGCAGTTGGTTTTGTCTTAGTTTTGTCTTGGTTTTGTCTCCAGTCAAAATCTCATGTCTTGAGATGAGCCCCGAGTCAGGCACCAAGCTCAGTTTGGAGTTTACTTGAGATTATCTCTCTCTCTCTCCCTCTGTCCCTCCTGCTGGAATGCTCTCTCTCTCTCAAATAAATAAATAAATCTTTAAAAAAAAAAAAAGCTGTACAAGCATACACAATTTACTTCCAGTCACTTGATTAAGTAGAATAAAAAGCTAGCACATAAGCATGAATGTGTCCCAATTAAAATATGTGGTCTTATTATCTAAGAGAGGCTGTGCCATCTATTTCTATCTTTTATAATAGCTTTGTTGTGCCATAACTTACATACTATACAATTCACCAATTTAGATTTTATTTATTTATTTGAGAGAGGAGAGGGGAGAGCACAGAGGAGAGTGAGAGGGAGAAGCAGACTCCCCGCTGAGCAGAGAGCCCAGCCGGACTCAATCCCAGGACTGAGATTATGACCCCAGCCAAGAGGCAGACACCAAACTGACTGAGCCACCCAGACACCCACAATTTGCCAATTTAAACTACACAGCTCAATGGTTTTTAGTATACTTACAATTATACATCCATCACACAATCAATTTTAGAACATATTCATCACCCCAAAAAGAAACCCAATAACCATTAGCAGTCATTCCACATTTCTACACAAATCCCCCAAACCTAGCCATATATTTCTTTTGTGATTTCATTCCCTGCTGAGTTCATCACTATGCTGCAAATAATATAAACAGGATAAATGGTTGCTCCCTGGGGTTTGAGTAAAAGTAGTCACAGAACATAACTATCATTTTCATAACAGGTCACCAAGCTACATCAGTGTTTATAGTAAACTGGGAAATCTTTGTTTCCCCCACTGATAATCCAGGCAAAACTGAGAAATACTGTGTATTAGCTTGAGTTTAAAAGTTGGCTACAGTTGTGCCCTAAATATTCTGCTTAGCAAAAACCGCCTGCTCTTCCAATGATGAAAGAGCCCTGGGAGCTGAGTACTGACCCAGTGGAATGTGTGGAGTGCTGGATGTGCAGGGTGCTGGAAGGCAGGAGATTAAGGAGGGCTGGCAAGTGTAGGCTGGAAGCAGAGGACAGCACTGAAAGACGTGTGTGTCCTACGCAGGGAGGAGAGTGGACCACACAGAAGGATCAGCAGGACCAAATACAGGGGGCACCTTGGTGGCACAGTCGGTTAAAAGTCCCAATCTCGGTTTCTGCTCAGATCATGATCTCAGGGTCCTGGGATCGAGCCCAGAGTGGGGCTCCCTGCTCAGTGAGGAGTCTGCTTGAGATTCTTTCTCCCTCTCCCTTTCCAGCTCATACTATTTCTCTCAGGTAAATACAAAAATATTAAAAAAAAAAAAAAAAAAGGACCAGGTAGAGTCAAAAATACCTGCTTGATCTTTTGAAAGGCAGACTGGCATTATGGGAAATAGCCAACCCCTAAGCCACATATCTGTTCACTACTACTAACTCTTCATTTCTCACCAACCCTTGTGGAATGTCTAGAAGATTATTTTCATACATATTGGATCCCACATCTCACTGTGTCATAACTACTCCTGCTGATCTGACATGACCCTGAAAAGTGTCCCTTGTCATCCTGCCCACTCTACCCGTCCCGTCCTCCATCTCCTCACCTCTCCGGCACTTTCTTCAGTTACACCGGCATGGTTGCTGCAGCAGGCATTTGAGGTCTGACAGGTGACCCTGAGCTGTGGTGCAGGAGCCTGCATTATAGGCAAGTACTCTCTTCAAACGACATTCTCCCCCTGACGTGGGAGCCCTGAGAAGACAGAAAACATTGCTTGTAAGCCCATCGCCTTGAGACAACCAACATTAACATTTCAGTGATTTTTCTTCCAGATATTTTTATGACATTTTCTTCCAAACATATATATATATGTGTGTGTGTGTGACTACATACACATAACATATATGTGGATTGTATGCAGCTATAGCTATATCTACATATTTATAGCTATAGATAGTTCTGTGTCTTTTTTCATTTTAGATTTTATATAATCACCATTTTCTCACATCAGTGAATATTCTTAGAAAAAAGATCTTTTTTTTAAGATTTTATTTATTTGATAGAGAGAGATAGATCACAAGTAGGCAGAGAGGCAGGCAGGGGCGGTGGGGGGGGAAGCAAACTCCCTGCTGAGCAGAGAACCCAGATGCAGGGCTCGATCCCAGGACACTGACATCATGACCTGAGCCGAAGACAGAGGCTTAACCCACTGAGCCACCCAGGCGCCCTGAAAAAAGATCTTTTAAACAGCTGACTGACATAACTGATTTAAGTCTTTTCCTATTGCCAGACATTTGAGTTGTTTCAGGTTTTTATAAAAATAATACCATAGTAAATATTTTGTATATAAATTTAGCTGTGCATTATGTCTGTTTTCATATATGCATTATGTCTATTTTCATATAATAATAACAGCTACCATTTGCCAGTTTCTTATTCTCTGGATGACCCTGAGCTAAATGTCTTATTGTGTATTATCTCATTTAATCTTCACAAATTTCTCTGAGGTAGGTTCTATTATTACCACTGTTTTCCAGTGATGAGTGGCATAAAGAAGTTAAGTAAACTGTCCAAACTCACACTGAAAGAAAACAGAGGAGTCAGGAATCAAATGCAAAGAGCTGTATGCCAAGGTCTTCTTTAACTTCGAAGACAATAGAATTACATGGAATCAAATACTTCAGAGATTTTTTGTGTGTGTTTGTTATATAAGAATAATTCCTGCAAGTAGTAGATGAAAGTCCGAACAGTATAGAGTGGTATTAAATGAAAATAAAGGAGCTCCACACTCTCCTCCCAAGTCCTACTCCCTAGAAGTGACAGTCAAACCTTCCTCCCCCCTCCTTCTCCTCCTCCCCCATCCTCTTCTTTTTGTTGTTATTTTGATGATTAGCACTATAATTTTCAGTAAAGTAGAAGCTTTTGGACAAGTAGTTGATCATTTAATTGCAAAGTCAGTTAACATGCAGAATTATAAATGACACGTACAGACAACCAATGCACACCCAAGGTCTTGTTTTCTATTAGAGGCAAAGCAGCCAATTTGAATGTTATGTGGTCTGTCTTATATCAATCACAACTTGAATGCCTTGTCTATGATTTCTAGTCTTCATTTCTTTAAAGTAGGGTGAAGAGTTAAAGCCACTTACAAAGCAAATGTGTGCAGACTCAGTGTAGACTGCTTTTCATTTTCTTCCAATCTTTTAATATTTCCTTCCCATATCTATTGCAACACTAGTATTTGTAGTGACTTGCCTTTCACAAAGCATTCAACAAAGCATTTTCAATGTATTCCACTGACTTTTCAGACAAAAACACCAGTTATCTCACACAGATTTTAGTAGTTTACTTAAAATTTAATTAAGTTAATGACAGTATGTACTTGATAATATGCATTTATATAGTAATTGTATTGGTCTTTTTTTTTTTAACTCTGTAAGACCTTGCAAGGCAAAATAAATAAATAAATAAATAAAAATAAAATAATAAAATGCCCAAAAAAATTGTATTAGTCTGCTAGGGCTGCCATGACAAAAACCAGACAGAATTGATTAACTAACTAATTAATTAATTAAAATAAAAATAAAATAAAGTAAAAATAAATTTTAAAACTGCAGCTGGGGTGGCTTAAATAATAGAGATTTCTCCCACTTCTGGAGGCTGGACGTCCAAGATAAAAGTACAATCAGGTTTGGCTTTTGGTGAGACTTCTCATACTGGCTTAGAGACAGCTGCCTTCTGGCTGTGTCCTCACATGGCCTCTTTTCTGTGTGCATGGAGAGATCTCTGTAGATCTTCTGGCACCCTTTCCTCTTTCTCTAAGAACACTATTTCTATTGGCTGAGGGCCCCACCCTTATGGCCTCATTTAGGCCATAAATACTTTCCTGAAGGCCCTATCTCCAAATACAGTCACATTGGGGGTTAGGGCTTCAACATGAATTTGGAGAGGGGGACACAATTCTATCCATAACAATAATATACATACTCCACACATAGGTATGGGGTTTTTCTCATCATGTTTCATCTCACCTCTTTCCCTCCCCTCTTTTGCTACTAATATTATTTCAATTCTCCTTTGTAACTTAACACTTAGATTCTGTTTCTTGTTTCATTAATCTGAGAGAGTATATCTTCCCACCAGAATCTGTCAGATAAGCAAATTCATACCCCTATCATTGCCTCCACATTTCCCCCACCTCCATGTCCCAACCTCTGAAAGTTGTATTAGTAGTTTTACAACTACTATATTAGTAGTTTTACAACTAGTCTGTGTTTCTAATATTTGTTTTCCAACCTGCAACTATACTAAACTCATAAGTGTTTTATTTATAAAATGATTCTAAAAATTGGGAGGAAAATAAGCAGTAAGAGTTTGTAAGTATTGAAGTAAAAACAAGAGTGTGGATGGACCCATAAAGAAGGACATGTCGGGGCGCCTGGGTGGCTCAGTGGGTTAAGCCGCTGCCTTCGGCTCAGGTCATGATCTCAGGGTCCTGGGATCAAGTCCCACATCAGGCTCTCTGCTCAGTGGGGAGCCTGCTTCCCTT
>NW_019154101.1:12810244-12908168 GCF_002288905.1 Enhydra lutris kenyoni
CCTCTCTCTCTGCCTGCCTCTCTGCCTACTTGTGATCTCTGTCTGTCAAATAAATAAATAAAATTAAAAAAAAAAAAAATATATATATATATATATATATATTCAAGAAGAGAAATTAAAGATATATATATCAATCAAGTAATATACCATGTTATAGAATTGGAAGTCTCATATTGCTGAGATTATGGGGGTAAGTAAATGGAACACATGCTTAACTGCAATCCCAATCAAAATCCCAGGAAGATTATTTTTTGTAGAAATTGATTGGAAAACAAGGGCACCACTGAAATTCAGTGGGAAAGACAGTCTTGTCAATAAGTGGGACTAGAGGGGCGCCTGGGTGGCTCAGTGGGTTAAAACCTCTGCCTTCAGCTCAGGTCATGATCCCAGGGACCTGGGATCAAGCCCCGCATCGGGCTCTCTGCTCGGCAGGGAGCCTGCTTCCGCCTCTCTCTCTGCCTGCCTCTCTGCCTACTTGTGATCTCTGTCTGTCAAATAAATAAATAAAATCTTAAAAAAAAAAAAGAAGGACGTGTCATTTATATCTCCATAAATCTGTGTTACTTAGAGAAGAATGATACAAAATATTACAAGCAAAGGGATTTTCATTTCTTCTATCTATCCAGCTTGACAGAAGAAAGCAACGGATACTGGTCTGATTCAGATTCTGCTTTGATAATCTCTTTTTATTTTTAAAGCTTCTATGATCCCTTTCTTTTCAATGTTCTAAATTGAATAATGATGTGTCTAAAGGTGAAACTGTTTTTCTATCCATCCAGCTGAGTATTCAGTGGAATATTTTCAATCTAAAGATTTGCACCCTCCAAGGAATTTTTCTTTCCATTTTTTTTTTACTTCCTCTTCCCTTTTCTCTCTTTTCTTCCACAGTGAAGGATGACATGGACCTCAGAGCCATCTAATTATGTGGCTCCTGTGTGATTTCTAGCCCTGCTCATGCCCAATCCCAGAGGCACTTCTATTTTATCATGAATTCTGTTAGGCATTCCTCACCTTATAATTTGGTGTAATTGACAAAATGCAATTCATGATAGACAATTTAATGGTGAGGTGTTCCATGCTTCCCAGGGCTCAGTAGCACATCAGAAGTGATTTTAGAAAGATGCCAACATGTTATGTGTCTGTGTTATGATTTTTCTGTTGACATTTGCAATGAACTGTACATGGTATATTTTCCTACTACAGATACATCTAACAGAGTCTGCCAGGTTGTATGGCGCAAGAGGTAGAGCTGCTTACAATATGGTCTGAACCTGCTAAAAGTCCTTTTCTGTTTAGGCCCCCACTTGAATTTAGCAGTTTTTTGTGCTATCAATATGTAATTCAGAACAGTATTCACAGTATGGAACTTGCTATCTCCAGAACCTAAAAGGCATTCAAGACAATGTCCTTCCTCCTTAGTGGTAGGAGGTACAAAATGCAACGTTTTTTCTCTGTCCTGGAGAGGTTGCCCCAGCAAGCCCCATACTGGGCTCCTAAAAAGTTCAATTAGGTAACAGGCCCATGTATCTACATAGGGTTTATCACTGCCCACCCTATGGTGCACAGTTGTATTTGCTGCTTCTTACTGATCTGGTCTGATTGAACTATTATTACCAATGCAGTGAACCATGTAATTTTCTGGGGGGTTTGTAGATGGCTCAGATCCCCTCAGACTATATTATAACAGAAAGCAGAGAATTAACATAGACTGGGGCTAAACTATAAATATGTACTATTGTCCTTCCTTATCCTTCTTTTTAAATTAACATATAATGTTAATATGGTGGATATGTTATATATGTCATATATATGTTATATATGTTGTATATATGTTATATATGCCATATGTCATATATCACAATATATGACCTATTATGTGTCATATGTTACTTATGTCATATATAACATATAACATATATATTATATATGTCATATTAACATATATGTTATATACATATAATGTATTATTTGTTTCATGGGTACAGGTGTGTGATTCTTCAGTCTCACACAATTCATAGCACTCACTATAGCACATAGCCGCCCCAGTGTCCAACAGCCTGCCACCCAATCCATCCCACTCCCCTCCACTCCAGCAACCCTCAGTTTGTTTCCTGACACCAAGAGTCTCTTATGATTTGTCTCCCTCTCTGGTTACATCTTATTTTCAGTTTCCCCACCCTTCCCCTATGATCCTCTGTCTTATTTCTCAAATTCCTTAAATTGGTGAGATCATGATAATTGTCCCTCTCTGACTGACTTATTTCGCTTAGCATAATACCCTCTAGTTCCATCCACGGCAGTGCAAATGGCAAGATTTTGGGGGTTTTGATGGCTGCATAATATTCCATTGTATATATATACCACATCTTCTCTATCCATTCATCTGTTGCTGGACATCTAGGTTCTTTCCATAGTTTGGCTATTGTGGACATTGTTGTTATAAACATCCAGGTGCACATGCCCCTTCAGATCACTACATTTGTATCTTTAGGGTAAATACTCAGTAGTGTGATTGCTGGGTGTAGTGTAGCTCTATTTTCAACCTTGAGGAACCTCCATACTTTTCCAGAGTGGCTGCACCAGCTTGCATTCCCACCAACAGGGTAGGAGGGTTCCCCTTTCTCTGCATCCTCACCAACACCTGTCGTTTCCTGACTCGTTAATTTTAGCCATTCTGACCAGTGTGAGGTGGTATCTCACTGTGGTTTTGATTTGTATTTCCCTGATGCCAAGTGATGTTGGGCACTTTTTCATGCATCTGTTGGTCATTTGGATGTCCTCTTTGCAGAAATATCTGTTCATGTCTTCTTCTGCCCCAACTGAATTCCTGCATGAGTTCTAGCAGTTTTGGAGTGGGGTCTTTTGGGTTTTCCACATAAAGTATCACAGCATCTGCAAAGAGTGAGAGTTTGACTTCTTTGCAGATTTAAATGCCCTTTATTTCTTTTTCTTGTCTGACTGCTGAGGCTAGGACTTCTAGTACTATATTGAGCAGCAGTGGTGATAGTGGACATCCCTGCCATGTTCCTGATCTTAGGGGAAAAGGTCTCAGTTTTTCCCCATTGAGAATGATCTTTGTGGTGGGTTTTTCATAGATAGCTTTGGTGATAGTAAGGTATGTACTCTCTATCCCTACACTGTGAAGAGTTTTAATCAAGAAAGGATCCTGTGCTTTGTCAAATGCTTTTTCTATTTCTCTATTGAGAGTATCATATAGTTCCTGTTCTTTCTTTTATTAATGTAGTGTACCACATTGATTTGTAGATCCTGAACCAAACTTGTAGCCCAGGAATAAATCCCACTTGGTCATGGTAAATAATCTTTTTAATGTACTGTTGGACCCTATTGGCAAATATTTTGGTGAAAGTTTTTGCATCCAGGTTCATCAGGGATATTGGGCTGTAATTCTCCTTTTTGGTGGAGTCTTTGTCTGGTTTGGGGAGTTTGGAAGTTTCCCTTCCAGTTCTATTTTTTGAAACAGTTTCAAAACACTAGGTTTTAATTCTTCTTTAAATGTCTGGTAGAATTCCCCTGGGAAGCCTTCTGGTCCTCGGCTCTTGTCTGCTGGGAGATTTTTTATTACTATTTCAATTTCCTTACTGGTTATGGGTCGTTCAGGTCTTCTATTTCTTCCTGGTTCAGTTTTGGTAGTTTATATGTTGCCAGGAATGCATCCATTTCTTCCAGATTTTCAAATTTGCTGGCATATAGTTGCTCATAATACATTTTTATAATTGTTTGTATTTCTTTGGTGTTGGTTGTGATCTCTCCTCTCTCATTCATGATTTTATTAATTTGGGTCCTTTCTTTCTTCTTTTTGATAAGTCTGGCCAGGGGTTTATTAACCTTATTAATTCTTTCAAAGAACCAGCTTCTAGTTTCATTGATTTGTTCTACTGTTCTTTTGGTTTCTGTTTCATTGATTTCTGCTCTGATCTTTACTATTTCTTCTTCTCCTGGTGGCTTTAGGGTTACTTTGCTGTTCTTTCTCCAGCTCCTTTAGGTGTACAGTTAGGTCATATATTTGAGACCTTTCTTGTTTCTTGAGAAAGTCTTGTATTACTATACACTTTCCTCTCAATACCACATTTGCTGCATCCCAAAGGTTTTGAATAGTTGTGCTTTCATTTTCCTTTGCTTCCATGAATTTTTTAAATTCTTCTTTAATTTCCTGGTTGACCCATTCATTCTTTAGTAGGATGCTCTTTAGCTTTCAGGTGTTTGAGTTCTTTCCAACTTTCTTGTGATTGAGTTCTAGTTTCAGAGCATTGTGTGAGAATATGCAGAGAATGAACCCAATCTTTTGGTACCTGTTGAGATCTGATTTTGACCCAGGATGTGATCTATTCTGGAGAATGTTCCATGTGCATTCAGAAGAATGTGTATTCTGTTTTCTTGTTGATCTTTTGCTTAGATGATCTCTCCATTTCGGTGAGGAGGATATTAAAGTCCCCTACTGTTATTCTATTACTGTTGATCTGTTTCTTTGATTTTATAATTAATTGGTTTATATAATTGGCTACTCCCTTGTTAGGGGCATAGATATTTAAAATTGTTAGATCTTCTTGTTGGACAGACACTTTAAGTATGATATAGTGTCCTTCCTCATCTCTTATTAGAGTCTTTGGCTTAAAATCTAATTTATCTGATATAAGGATAGCCACCCAGCTTTCTTTTGATGTCCATTAGCATGGTAAATTGTTTTCCACCCCCTCACTTTAAATATGGAAGTGTCTTTAGGTTTAAAATGAGTTTCTTGCAGACAGCACATTAGTGGGTTTTTTTTTTTTTAATCCATTCTGATACTCTGTGTCTTCTTATTGGGGCATTTAGCCCATTTACATTCAGGGTAACTATTGAAAGATATGAATTTAGTGGCATTGTATTGCCTGTGAGGTGACTGCTACTGTATATTGTCTCTGTTCTTTTCTGGTCTATTTTACTTTTGGGCTCTCTGTTTGCTTAGAGGCCCCCTTTCAATATTTCCTGTAGAGCTGCTTTGGTATTTGCAAATTCTTTTAATTTTTGTTTGTCCTGGAAGCTTTTTATCTCTCCTTCTATTTTCAGTGATAGCCTAGCTGGATATAGTATTTTTGACTGCATATTTTTCTCATTTAGTGTTCTGAATGTATCATGCCAGTCCTTTCTGGCCTGCCAAGTCTCTGTAGATAGGTCTGCTGCCCATCTAATATTTCTACTGTTGTAGGTTACAGATCTCTTATCCTGACTTGCTTTCAGGATTTTCTCTTCATCTCTGAGACTTGTAAGTTTTACTAGTAGATGATGGGATGTTGACCTACATTTATTGATTTTGAGGGGGATTCTCTGTGTTTCCTGGATTTTGATGCCTGTTTCCTTCTCCAAATTAGGGAGATTCTCCACTATAATTTGCTCCAATATACCTTCTGCCTCTCTCTCTCTTCTTCTTCTGGGATCTCAATTATTCTAATATTGTTCATCATATGGTATCACTTATCTTTCAAATTCTCCCCTCGTGGTCCATTAGTTGTTTTTCTCTTTTGCTCAGCTTCTTTATTCTCCATCATTTGGTCTTCTATATCACTAATTCTCTCTTCTGCCTCACTTATCCTAGCAGTAAGAGCCTCCATTTTTTATTGTATCTCTTTAATACCCTTTTTTATTTCAACTTTGTTAGATTTTAGTTCCTTTATTTCTCCAGAAAGGGATTCTCTAGTATCTTCTATGCTTTTTTCAAGCCCAACTAGTATCTTTATAATCATCATTCTGAACTCTAGTTCTGACATCTTATTAATGTCTATACTGATTAGGTCCTGGTACTTCCTCGTTGGTACTTCCTTGTTCCTTTTTTTTTTTTAGGTGAGTTTTTCTGCTTTGTCCTTTTGTCCAGAGAGCAACAGATGCCTGAGAGAACAAAATGCTAATGTAACAATGACCCCAGAAAAATATACACTAGACAAATCAAAAGAGACTCACAACTGGGGACAAAAGAAAGGAAAAAAAAAAAAAGAGTATTATCAGGTTGACAAATAGAACAGAGCCATACACTAGATTTTGGTGTATTTTGGACTGTTAGAAGAAACTGCCTCACAAACTTTTAAAGAAAGAAAAAATATATATATATACAAAGGTAAGGATAAATATGATAAAGGGATGGAATATGACTTAAAGATGAAAATTTAAAAAGATATTAAAAAAGAAATTGGTAAGATAAGAAGTTGGTTGAAAAAAGAAAGAAAGAAAATTTTTTAAAAGGAGTGGGGACAGAATGTGATCAGGCAGGAGAGTAGAACAAAGCCATTCACTAGATTTAGGGTATATTTTAGTCTATTAGAAAAAACTGTATCCCAAAATTTTAAAGAAATAAATATACATATATACATATAAAGTTAAATACAATGAAGAGATAGAATATGACTGTAAAAATGAAAATTAAAAAAGATTTTTTAAAAAGGTATTGACAAGATAAGATGTTGCTTCAAATAGGAAAGAGGAAAATTTTTTTAAAAAAGGAAGAAAAAGAAAAAATAAAGAATATTTTAATAATGCAACTTCCAAAGACTAAAGAATCATGGGGGGAAAGACATGAATCTATGTGCTACCTCTGGAGCTTTGCAGTTCTCATTGATTGGTAAACTTGATCTTGGCTGGATATTCTTGCTGATCTTCTGGGGGAGGGGCCTGTTGCAGCGATTCTTAAATGTCTTTGCCTGAGGCAGAATTACACTGCCCTTGCCAGGGGCCAGGCTCAGCAATCTGCTTGGTTTTGATCTCAGGGGCTTTTATTCCCTGAACACTTTCCATATAGCTTTGGAGGACCGGAATGAAAATGGCTGCCTCCCAATCTCTGGCCCCATAGGAGCCGAGAGCTCAGGGCCCCACTCCTCAGTGCGCCCTCAGAGAAAAGCAGTCTATTGCTCTCTCTTCCCTGCTCTCTGGCCACAATCCGTGCTCACCCAGCCTGTGACCAAACATTTCTATCTCTGGTGCATGGCCCTGTTTGGACTCTCCCAATCCAACAGATTCCTGCACCATGCTTCTGCACCACTCCTCCCAGTGAAGAAGGGGAGGGTCTCCCCACATCTGCAACTTGTGGGGTCCCTGCCTGAAGAACAATGGCCCGACTATGCTGGGGATCAAGGTTTATGGCAACCCTGAGCTGAGAGTCCCCTTCTTGGCTCTGTCTTTGCAGCTGGCTTCCCCACTCCAATACCTGGGAGCCCTGCTGCACTCAGGTATCCTCTGTCTTTTTGTGACCCTGAAGGTCCTGAGACCACAGTGACCCAGTGAAGGCTACACACACACACACACACACACACACATGCGCACACACACACACACACACACACACCCGCTTAGCCACTGGAGGGATGTCCCTCACTGGAACAGGCTTCTAAAAGTTCTGATTTTGTGCTCCACTGTTCTGTCACTTGCTGAGAGTGGGCTGACAGAAGATCCTTCCCCCTCACGGTCTATCATCCCATATATCACCCCAGATTCACTTCTCTGCATGTCCTACATTCCAGAAAGTGGTTCATAGAATTGCTGCTATTCTTTTCTTCAATCTCCTGTTGAGTTTGTAGATGTTCAGAATGGTTTGATAACTATCTTGTTGAATTCCTGGGACCAGATGAAATTTAGGTCTCCTACTCATCTGCCATCTTTCTCCTCCCCCTCCTTATCCTTCCTGATAGGGACAGAAAAGATCACAGTCATCAGATCAGTGACCACATACATGTACCTGAGGCTATTTATCTGCAGTGGGCACAGATATTACTTCTGATATAGCTGTTGTAATCAAGGCCATTAATTGATGAAATTTACTGTTATCTTCCAGAAATCACCTGATTTTTGTGGAAACCAGACTGGTGATCCATCAGGTCTTTAAGGAAGGCAATAATCTCTGCCATTCCCCCTAGACTGAATATTCATTTTAATTTACTCCCTTGACCAGAGGTTTATTTTTGTTCTGTTTCAATATGATACTCATATCCCACATGCCAAGGAACAATTTCAAATTGTAAATACATTCCAATTGTACATCATGGGACAGGAGTTTATATCTGACCTCCACTCTAACAGAGGACCCATCACAATGCTTCTGGTCCCTGGGATCAATAGCACTTAGGAACCCCTGTCCAACAATTCTTGGAAAATGAACTTATTTCCTTTTCCCTGTTGTCTGATTACATGACTAAATAGCCATAGATTCCTTTGAGGAAGAGTTGAGGAACCATATGCTATAATGTTGTAGTCTTTCCTCCTAGAGACCTGACTGCTCCTTCACCCTAATGGATTCCAGGCCTGAAAACTAGCTTATGGCTAGCAACTGGACAAAGGGTTATAATTTTTAATTGTACCAGTTCCTTCTCCTACTTGATCATCTATCTTTGATTTATTTTTATCATATAAATTGAGCAGTATCCTTGGTGGCTGCCCAAACATCTTGCTCCTAGGAACACTGTGCTCTGTGAACCATCTTCATAGCTCTCTTAGGTCAGCACCCTTTGGCTGCCAGTTTGAACTTGGTGTTCATTGCATGACTAGCACCCACCTTGCATCTGATGGTTAAGTGACACCACCTGACCTCTATTATTTTGGTATCCTCTCATTTCCATCACCATCAGTGAGTAGAGTTCTGATATCACATCTTCCACCATTCATCTTGGCCTACAAAGGATAGCTATAACTGAAATTCTCCTTGATGCTGGTGACCCTCCCACCAATGCAGACCTTACAGCTTCAGTGACAGCCTATATCCAGGTGGTCAATAAACAGTATATAAGACTCAGTTTCCTCCCTCCTGAATAATTTTGAATGTCCATCCTAGCTCCAGAGCTCCCTCTAGGATTCACTGAGGTCTTTATTAACAACTTCTCATTCTACCTTTTCCCTCTGTTTAATCCTGCATTCTTCCCTTCACTCCCCTACAGGCACTGGCCCTATGAGCCCTCTGCAGTAATTTCCTGAATGCAAATCTTTGCCTCAAAATTTTCTTCCCAACGACTGAGAATGCAGACCCTAAAATGAGATTTCAGCACCGAACCAACACTTATTGACTAGCATAGAGGATCCCATTGTGATTTTGGACAACTGACTCTCTTCACCTGTAGTGAAGCTCAGAGAACTCATCTAAGAGCTATAAAGTTTGGGGAATAAATGATTCTGTTCTAGTAGAAGAAATCTGGGCAGTACACCAACAGAGTCTACTACCTTTATGTTCTCCAATTACTCCTTTTTCATAGTAGACCACTGTTGTTTTATGTTGCAGTATGTATTTCACCTTCTCACAGAATGCTAGCTAAAATTTTAAGAATATTCTTGTTGTTCCTTAAATTAACTGTTTCTTTTAAGTTCGGTGACCCTAATTGTCCATTTTGGTTTTATCTTTTTTTTTTCCTTTGGTATCACTGGTTTTCCTCAAAATATAGTGCTTCTTGGTTGTTTAAGAATGAAATACCATGGCAGCGCCTAGCTGTATTAGTCAATGGAGCTTAAGACTCTTGCTCTTGGGATTTGTGAGTTCCAGCCCCACACTGGGAGTAGAATTTACTTTATTTAAAAAAAAAAAAAAAAGATTGTGTTGATTCGCATGGGAATCTGCTGCTCTTTTGTGTCTATTTCCCAAGACAGCTTGTCTTTCTCCTAATTGGGAGCATTAACCACAAGCCAGTGGTGATATTAACTGGCAGGTTTCTCTTCAGGTGATCTGGAGGGATCCACATGAGCATTCTAGGTGCCTCCATTACAAATGTCAAAACAAGTGCAGGTTTACTCTGGAGCACTAATTGCCACTTAAAACCCTAAATTTTCCCATGTAGAGAACAGTCTTCTGCTTTTATTCTGGGGGTTAATAGTGTTGCTACTCATCACTACCCATGGGTAGGGGAGTCCAGAATATTTTTACAGATTTTGATACTTACTGCTAAACTATCCTCTATAAAAGTTTGCCAATTTGGGGCACCTGGGTGGCTCAGAGGTTTATGCCTCTGCCTTCGGCTCAGGTCGTGATCTCAGCAGCCTGGGATCATGCCCCACATCAGGCTCTCTGCTCAGCAGAAAGCCTGCTTCCCCCTTTCTTTCTGCCTGCCTCTCTGCCTACTTGTGATCTCTCTCTCTGTCAAATAAATAAATAAAATCTTCAAAAAAAAAAAAAGTTTGCCAATTTATTCCCACCATTTTACCACACTCTTGAAAGAACAAGCATTACTGATTTTTAAATGTTTGCAGTTTTATAAGTAAAATATTATATTAACATTTAATTTACATCAAACTTTTTTCATACAATTTTTTAAAGATTTATTTACGTGTGTGTGTGTGAGAGAGAGAATGTAAAAGCAGGAGGAAAGGCAAAAGGAGAGGGATAGGGGATGCAGACTCCCTGCTGAATATGGAGCCCAGCCCCTGCCTCAGGACCCTGAGATCAGACCTGAGCTGAAAGGAAGAGCTGGGTGTTCAACTGATTGAGCCACCCAGGCGCCCCCTTTCACATATTTATGAGGTCCTAGCTGTCAAATCTCTAGGAAGAGTAGGAGAAAAAGACAAGCAGCAAAATTCACAGCATTGCATTTTTCTATTCACTTGCACATTTCAGAGAGGTCACGGTTAGAAAAAAAAAAAAGTTTATTACTGTGCCATTTTTAAAAATATCCAATTTTTAGCAGAATTATAATCCATTAAAGGGTAAATTAATCTGGTACTGTTTTTACAAGTCAGGTGCATTTTGTAACAATTTGTTTCCTGTCTCAAATCCCTAACATTAAGGATATATTTAGGCAGCTGTGTGAGTCTATGTCATTTTTCCCAAAATAACACTGCCCTAAACCATGCAGACGAATAATAAGGAATTCCTGTGCAATGGCACACTGTAAACAGATGCAATATTTCTGAACGTGACAAGGGTTTGACCCATCGAAGGAACCCTGTCATATTCATATGCTCAATCATGGCATTGCCTAGTTTCTCTTGCAAGCCTAAGCAATGATTTCTTCATTTGTCTGCAGCCATCAGCCTACCCTGCCCGCAAGCAGGTCCTGCCTTTTCCTATTGGCCAGGAGAGTGATGGACAGAAGCAGCTGCGGCCTCTGGCAGGTCCAGGTTCCACCTTCAGCCTGCGGACATCACTGATTGAAATGCATCAGAGACCGCTCAACTGTTCATGAAAGAACCCACTGAGAGGGCCAACATGTTGTGTCCTTACATGTGAACTGATTCTAAGAGGTCTGGTTCATAGAAAAAAATGGTATCCAGCCCTACCCCCATTCCCCCCACCCCCGACTACAGACATTTGTGAGTAAACTGGCAATTAGTAGGCCAGCCTTAGTTCCTGAGAAAAAAGTAGGCAAATTGAAAAGGTTTGACCAAGCATTCTGGAGCTGGGCTGACACCAACCTATAGATAGTATTTCCCAAACAGGTGTATAATACTTGCCAGGTGTGTCTTAGGAACTCACAGTCACGAAATCTAGAAGTAATGTGATCAGGAGGAAGTGGGACAAGAAACAGGCAACATCCACGGTCCTAGGACCTCTCAGGGACCCTAGAATGAAGAGCTCAGTGAATTTTACCCAGCTGCTTTTCTGAGAGTGCAAATTTTGGGGTGTATACTTAACCTCAAGTCTTGAGGTGATGACTGTCTGGATACTAACATTTCTTGCCTAAGGCTGAGGACCTACTGCCTTCTAAGAGCACCAATATTCTGAATTTGAGACCCATATTGACCCCAGGGCACCTCCACTGAACAGCTGACTGGTGTCTATTGAGTATCAATAATCTCCGCAGACCTAGTGCAGAGCGAGGCTGACAGCAGCATCTGCTGCTCGTCCATCATCCCTTCTGGCCAATAGAAACAGGGAATGGTCTCTGTGGCCTGGGAAGGCTGTCGTTCTCCCTCTCCAGTGGTTGTGCCAGATGAAGAAGTCATTACTACTCAGGGCTGGAAAAGAAACCAAGGATGCCTGGAGGGAATAAAAGAATGAGAGAACAGGAGACAGTCAGCCAGTTGGTCACTGGGGCACATTACAGCGTCTGGGCACTCTTTCCAGATGCCCTGCATTTTCCAGCATGCAGCCGCTTTCCCCATCCCTTCACTGGGGGAGTTCAAGGTTTCAGCATGCTTGTACAATATAGCATTTGGGAGAGTGATAGGGCAAACTTCATAAAGAGAAAGCACTGTGGCAGCCCCCAGAAGAGATTCGACGTTTCCTCCTCGTTTCGAGACTAATTCAGGAAGTTCAGTGAGGAGCCATGGGTCAATGTGTGTCTTCTGTGGTTTCCTTTCATCACTATTTTCATGTCCTGTTTCTCAAAAGCCTATGGTTATTATTAGTGGTAATACCTCCCTTCTGAGCCATGCACAGCATTGACAAAGATTTTTCACATTGATGACTTCACCTGAAACCCTAAGAAATAAGGAAAGTGTGTCATATCATGCCCACTTTAGAGATGAAAACCAAAAAGATCAAAAAAGGTGTGAGCAGTCCCAGGTAACAGAGCTGAGAAGAGGCCAAGATGGAACTCAACCTCAGATGTTGTGCTTCCGAGTCCAGGGCCCTTCCCACACTTGTGGCTCACATTACATCGGCCTTGTCTGCAACTCAAGTAATGCCAGTCAGCTGTGATCCAGAAACAGGGGCAAGGTGAACTACATAGCACCTAGAAGTTTGTCTGGGGTGTGTTTCTCTCATGATGCCATTTCCATAGAAGAAGCCACACCTATGTCACCAGTGTGTGTGGGTGTATGTGCACGCCCATGTAATAACTTTGTAATGTTCTTATCTCCGGATCAATGACTCCTGAAATGGAGTCATTAAATAGTTTCGGTGCTTTGATGAAGAACATCACCTCTTATTTGAGATTCGGCATCATTTGCTCAAATCCTTAGGAACCGAAAAGGGGACAAAGTAACTGATAAAGTAATTCAGTTGATTTATATTAAAATCTGAAAGGTAGAGTTCTGCATGCTCATGTGTGTGTACATATATTTTTTACATATATTTTTAAAACAATATGATTCACTTTACTAGCCTGTAGAATACAACCTCTAACATTTAAGAGTAGAATACATGCAGAAAAACATTAGATATGGCAGAGCATACACAGCAGAAAGTTAGCATCCTCAAACTACTGCCAACTTCCAATAGATGATGTTTCTGTTTCTCTTCTTCAGGATCCCTAATTTTAAATGTTCTTTTCTTTGTCCTCTACCTCTTTTCATTGAAACAAAATATATGACAATAAAATTTTTTCCCTGATCCTTCAAAAAATATGTAAGAAAAAAAATTCTGTTGCTAGTTTAAACTAAATAAAGTGAAACAGCATGATCAACCAGCGTCTCATTATTTTGAGGACAATCTTTTTGCTGTTTTGACTTTCCACACTAATTAAGAGATTTGGACTAGACACTGAAACTTGGTTGGACAGACTTTCACAAACAAGCCCTCAGAGTAACTCTTAACAAACTTTGATTCATTAACCCTAGAGTGCATGACACCCACAAAAACAATCCACAGAGAATATCAGTTAACAAAGAAGAATAACAATTCTTGATCTTTTTTAGATAGCTATCATAAAGAGTAGGGATATGGGATGAGACCATTAAGAGTGTATAAAAATGGAAATTCTACTAAGATCCTAATTATACTCTCTACTAGAAAAGCAATGAAAGCTCTGATCTTTTTTCTAACTTGCTCCCAGGACAGACTTTTTCTTCCACCCTCAAATCCATTTTCCTCTCAAGTTGTAGGAGCTGAAATAAAGAAGGGAGGAATAGGAAAAAGTAGGGAAAAATTAAAAACCACAGACCTGAAGCAGACCATCACCTCCTACAAGCACAAATAAACTATAAAATGTATTGAACCAATTATATCATTTACTTTCTTATCAAGGAGCAGGCAGAAGCAATAATTTTAATCTATTCCTTGAAGTATAATCAAAGGTTGTCTTCATGTTTGATTTTTGAATAAAATTAAGTAGAACTTCTAGAGTAAAATGTGATCAATGTCATCCAAATTGCCCATACTAAAAAAAGAAGAAAAAACATTCTATCATTCAATGTGCCTTTAAAACAAATCACAGTGGGACTGTAAAATTTAAAAAGTAATTCACAACACCAACTCCTATATTCATACAGCACTGGTTCTCAAACTTTATCGTGCATCTGAATCACCTAGAAGGCTTGTGAAAACAGATCACCAAGTCATACCCCCAGAGCTTTTGATTCAATAGGTCTGAGAATTTGCATCTCCAACAAGTTACGAGATTCTGCTGACGTTGCTGGTCTCAGGACCATTCTTTGAATAAAATTGTTATAGAGGAATAAGGAAAACAGGAAATAGTAAAGGGCCTTTGGCTTTGGGCCAAAGAAATTTATTGATGAGCTAAAAGAAGTCGTCTCAGAATAGATAATACATTCATTCAACAAATATTTTAATTTCCCACTATAGGTCAGTAACTGTTCTAGATAGAGATACAGTGGTAAACAAAACAGGCAGGATCCCTGTCCTCCTGGGGCTTATGTTCTAATGGAGGAGAAGCATGATAAGCAGGTAGTCAAGAGTATTGTAAAGAAAAGTGAGGGGTGGGGGCACCTGGGTGGCTCAGTGGGTTAAGCCTCTGCCTTCAGCTCAGGTCATGATCTCAGGGTCCTGGGGTCGAGGTCCACATCGGGCTCTCTGCTGAGCGGGGAGTCTGCTTCCCCCTCTCTCTCTCTGCCTGCCTCTCTGCCTACTTGTTATCTCTCTCTCTCTCTCTGTCAAATAAATAAATAAAATCTAAAAAAAAAGAAAAGAAAAGAAAAGTGAGGGGTGCCTGGGTGGCTCAGTCGGTTGAGCGTCCAACTCTTGCTTTTGGCTCAGATCCTGACGTCATGGGTCCTAGGATCGAGCCCCACCTCAAGCCCTGCATGGGACTCTGCCCTCAGCAGGGAGTCCGCTTCAGACTTTTCTCTCTCTGCCCCTCCCTCTAGGAGCTCACATTCCTGTTCTCTCTCTCTCTCTCTCTCTCTCTCTCTCTCTCTCTCTCAGATAAATAAATACAACTTTTTTTTAAATGAAAAATGAAGTGGAATAAATGAACAAAAATGATGGATCTGGTGTTTGGGAAGAACCTCATTGTCCAAGGGCTTGAATTAATGAGGAAGGAAGCTATGACTGGGAAGACTGCAGGCTTATTCTAGGCAGAGGAATAACAAAGTCCAGATACAATGTATCTTGCTATTGCAGTTATGTGTTTCACAACCAACCTTCATTCAACAAAGTGAATGTCAATGTAGATTATTATATTGTTACTAAAAGAAAAATATCATGTGAACATGATTTAGCCAAATGCTACAGCTATCAGTATGGTATATACAGAAATCAGTGGAGATTTTCTAGGTTAAATAGAAAGGATTCCAAAATTTGGTGCTAGAATGCCTAAACATTTAAGATAGGTGAAAGTAATAAAGCAATGAATCACTGTCTAGTGTGAAGATTTCAAAGTGGGATTAATTTAATGAGTAATAAAATGAAAAAAAAGTTATAGATAAAATCTGAAAAAGCAAGTGTTACTCATTTTATCTACCTTGTACCAAAAACAAAGCCACATTGAAAAATTAACATTGATTTTATGTATTGTTGAACTATTAAAGAAGAAAACAAGACTACCATAATTAATTGGTGTTTCCTGGGGTTTATACCTAATGTAAATAATAAAGTTTTCTTTTTTTGTAAAGCTTTTGACTAGGGGAAGGATGAAACAATGACTTCAAATTTTAGACATTAATTTTTAAAAGTTGGAGAAGAGAAGCCTAAGATAATGATACTAATGTTAGTGAAGAAAAAGGTGTACAAGCCACAATTTTAGCTGAAAACCAGAAAAGACTCTTTCTGCCAAGTTATAATGCATACTTTGAATTTCTTCTAGAGACATGGCCTCAACTATGCAGATAGTAATGACTTTTGTGGAACAATTTAACAATTATAAACAACGTATTCTGGATCCACTCAAAAGAGAACATCTTGATGAAACACACCAAATGTGACTTTAGAACTACTCATGGACACATGACAGGAATCCCGACTAAATGTTGTCAAAGCAATTAAACTTAATTTAGCCAAGATATAAGATGCAGACTGAGAGTTAAGCCAAACCACAGAAGATTCTCAGAGAGTGAATCATGGACATTGGCAGGAAATGAAATTAATTTTGAACTTGTAGTAGCCACAGTGATTGGTATGAACTGTTGCTTGCTATTAATAATGTTAGCAATATTTACCCAAAAGAACCCCCACAGAAACCCAAAGATATAATTTTAACAGTTTTACTTTGTAAAGGATTTTTTAACTTTTTAAAAATTTAAAGATAATTAGGGGCACCTGAGTGGCTCAGTTGGTTAAACATCTGCCTTTGGCTCAAGTAGTGATCCCAGGGTCCTGGGATTAAGTCCCAGAATGGGCTCCCTGCTCAGGGGGAGCCTGCTTCTCCCTCTCCCTCTGCCTGCCACTCTGCCTACTTGTGCTCTCTATCTCTCTCAAATAAATACATGAAACCTTTAAAAAATTCAAGGATAATTAAATATATATATATATATATATATATATGTGTGTGTGTGTGTGT
Source organism: Enhydra lutris kenyoni (assembly GCF_002288905.1). Classification (NCBI taxonomy): domain Eukaryota; kingdom Metazoa; phylum Chordata; class Mammalia; order Carnivora; family Mustelidae; genus Enhydra; species Enhydra lutris. Next base: position 12,826,819 of record NW_019154101.1, read on the forward strand.
GTTTTTATATATATATATATATATATATATATATATATATACACACATATATGTGTAATATGTTACAAAAGTAACATTCCAAAAAATTATATGGAAATTAAAACATGAATAAAAAGTTCTCACAACTTTTAAGCTGATGATTCACATATAAATAATTTTGAAAAGAATTTCCATTTATACTATTTTCTGGCCATTGTAGGTCAGGTTATAGTTGATCAATATATTGTTTTTCTTTTCCTTTGGAATGTATCAATATTAAAATTTTTGAAAGAAAATAACTTAATAAATATTGTGTTTGACCTAGATATTGCTTTCAAAGGTGACAGATAATTATGATATAAATGATAGTGATTTATATGAAATTAAAATCTCTTAATATTTTCTATAAACAATAATTTCTCAAATGCTAACCCATAACAATGTCTGAAGTTGATTTACAAAATTCGTGGTTCATTTTCAAAGCTAATTTTTCTTTTAATAATCTTATTGACAATTCCAGTAGATACTGCCTTGGTAGAGCAATTTTTCTCCAAATCAAAATTAATAAAAACTATCAGAGAACTATAATAACATAAGGAAATCTGTTTAGTTTGACATGATTGTTAAAAGATAACAATCTGTTATCTTCATGAAACAACATAATTAGGAATTTTGCTGAGCGAAAGCAAGAAAAATATGTTTTGTCATATTTTGCTATGTTGTTACATATGCAAACATCACCAACCCATCAATAGAATACCAGAATAAATGCAGGGGAATAAACATGTGCAATAATAATTATATCCAGTTGTCACTTATTTTTTGCCTAATTTAAGCCATATAAATATATGACTTCACACATTTTCTATCTGTCATAAAGGATATTTTCAAGGTCAGATGAGAGCTTATTTGTCAGCTTCCATTTTTAACTCAAATATTCAGACAAGTCATATGTGGGCTTCCATTCATGCTCTAGCCCTGGCCCCCACAAATGTTGAGAACAGACACAATTTTACCCAAAGAAGGGCTGAGCCTTAGGTTTCGCTCTTTCCTTTCTTGCTGCTGTTTTAGACTCAGAGGGATCACATCAATAATCTCCCCAGATTTTTTTTTCTCCTATTTATCCTTCAGATACTGCTTCTCAGATCACCCAATGTTGTGCACTTCTTGCACCTCTGTACCTATGTTCCCACCCACACTCCCGCTTATCTCAAGGCTCTGGGTCTCAGGCCAGGCACTTGAGAATGCAAGGACGATCGTAGTGGGAGTGATGACTCCTGGTTGATGTAATATTGAACACTTCCAGGGTGAAGCCAAGCCATAATTGGGGTGGGGGGAGATTGAGATGATTTTTTTTTAAAGGTGCTAAAGAAGTGAGGGACAGAGTGAGAAGGGTAAAGGAGCAAATGAGAGAAGGGATTAGTTACAGAGGGAATGATAGGCATTTCTTCCTCCGCAAAATAGATGATAGATCAATGATAGATGACAGATAGATGATAGATTGGTAGATGATGGATAGATAGATAGATGATGATGATGAGATAGATAGATATAGATGATAGATAAATGAGTAATTTTGTGATGTGGAAGAGACTAACTCAATTTTCTCAGAAACTCATAAAGAGAAATCATCTACTTAGAGTAACAGGGCAAGTATTAACAATATGTATAATAATACATATTGATATGTATCAATAATACATATTGATACTGTGGGCTCTGTATTGTGTTAAGTCCTGGGGTAATAGTGGCCAGCCAAAGGAGACATGGTCCCCCTCTTATGGAGTCTAAAAGCAAGAAGGAAGCATACACATTGATCAGATGTTCATACCACAGAATATATTATCTCAACTTGAGTTCTGAGATAAAGTCATGCTTCCATGGAAAGAAGGTTAGTGAATTTGAGAACATATGGAAAGATTTGAAAAGGCAGTCTCAAGTGTAGCACAATATGGAAACTATTGAACTAAGTGAAGAACCAAAGAAAAGCAGGAAGAGTAAGGCTCAGCACCGTATCTGAGGGCAGCTCACAATTTAGGCCTAAAGGAGACCCACTGTGTGCCTGGGAAATCACCTGTCAGGAAGGAACTATTAACTCATATAATAACTTGTATGTATGAAGCTAACAAAGAAGCTACACAAAGAAAAGCTACAAACTGCATGATTCCATTTATATGCTATTTTGGAATGAGCAAAACCACAGGGACAGAAAAGATATCATTGGGTGCCAGAGTCTTGAAGTAGGAGGAGTCTGGAAGTAGGAAGTAGGAGGGAGTCTGGAAGTAGGTGACTACAAAGAAGTGTGAGAGGACTTTTTACATGAAAAAACTATTCTTTATTTTGACTGCGGTGAGGTTTATATTCTTGTATGCATTCACAAAAATGTATATAACTATACATCAAGGTAAACTTTTCTGTATGAAAATTATACCTTAATTTAAAATTTTGTTTTAATATGCCCAAAGATTTAGAGAAAGAAAGAAAATATGTTCAATCTTGCGATGCTGCAGCTTGGTTAGTAATTTTTCTCCAACTTACAGCATCTTCGATTTTGGAGACACTATTCACTGCCTGTGAAACTTAGTTAGATCCTAACTACAAGTTGGAAGTTAAGAGTAAATGTAAATAGTTATTTTCAGATTCTCTTGACAAACCTCAGCAGACAGAAGGGAAATGCAAATGCAAGTTAGATCACTCTGGACAGTTCACTTGTTTATTCCATTCCATTTAAACGTTTTTTTAAGATTTTATTTATTTATTTGTGTGTGAGTGTGTGTGTGAGAGAGAGAGAAAAAACACACAAGTGGTGGGGCAGCGAGCAAAGGGAGAAGTAGACTGAACAGGGATCCCCATGTGGGACTCGATCCCAGGACCCCAAGATCATGACCTGAGCCAAAGGCAGATGCTTAACTGACTAAGCCACTCAGGTGTCCCTCCATCTAAATTCTGAAGTACACTTACGTCTCAGAGATAACCCAGAATAGAAAGGCATCTCACTTGAAGACTATCTTGTTGGTGTAGAAATGGAATGTGTTAAGTAAAACGTTTTGGAAGTCCTTGTTATGAGACTGAGGAACATAAATGAGCAGTTACTACAAACAGTAACCTAATCTTTTGGCAGTTGTAAAGGAGCTGAATTTTTATAATAAAATTTTTATGGGAAATGTGTCTGGAATTTGTTGCCATAATAACCCATTGGGATAAATTGGTATCGTGACCCAATTTAACAACTGTGGGCCCCAACCATGCTATAATTAAACAAAGAACACTTGCTCCTGAAGAAGACAATTATTTTCAGAGAAAATTTCAGACTTTCAGAGGAAAATGTATTTGATTACCTATAGTAAAGTGGATTTCCTTCCTTTTCCAGCAGCTGAGGATCATAAGAGTTGAGGGGCAATTATTTTCCCAAGCCTCTTTCCCAAAGAACTTTCAAATCTACTCACCCTCCCCAGGAAAGAAATCCCTGAATTTTAATAAGCAGGCTTTTTTTTTTTTTTTCTCAAATTGCTGGATACTTTCCAAGATGACTGACCAGTTAAGAGATGGTAATTCACCATCTCTTTTTTCCCCTGTATATAACTTTTACTAGACACCATATGCAATTAATATCTTCCTATTTTCCCTATATCTGACTTTGGTTAGAGTCTTTATACAATGTGAATTGCCCTATAGCACATATGTGAACTAGTTCCATCATAAATAAGAATCCAGATAACAAAAAAAAAAAAAAGGAAAAAGATAAGCAACACTAGATCCAACCCATGCATTTACTTTCTTTACTGCTATAATTGCCCAAACTTAAATCTTTTAAAGATGAAAAGATTTCAATTTCCTTTAAACAGACATATGCAATGCCTTTACATAGGCAATGTCTTTCTAAGTGACTTTAGGAATAGGTTTGGCTGCTTTGGTATTGACATCTCAAAGGAATATTTGCTAGGATATAAAAAAAGAATGTACTGGGATGCCTGGGTGGCTCAGTTGGTTAAGCGGCTGCCTTCGGCTCAGGTCATGATCCCAGAGTCCTGGGATCAAGTCCCACATCGGGCTCCTTGCTCCACAGGGAGCCTGCTTCTCCCTCTGCCACTCTGTCTGCCTGTGCACTCTCTCTCTCTCTCTCTCTGACAAATAAATAAATAAAATCTTTAAAAAAAGAAAAAAAAAAAAGAACCTACAGATTTCTTTATACGGGGCTAGCATAGTCCTGGTAACAGAATCAGCTAAATATAATACAAGACAGAAAAACAGTAATACAATTTTACTCATGAACATAAATGAAAATCCTAAACAAGATATTAGCAACCAAATCCAAAAAAGTATGAGAAAGATGAGACAGCCCAACCATTGTGGGTTAATATTAGGAAGTCAATTAATGTAACTCATCACATTCACAGATTAAGAAGAAAATTTGTCTGGTCATCTTAATGACCTCAGTGTGAGAAGAAAAGCTGCCATAGTTTACAGCTGATTTTACTGTTCCCATAGAATATACAAAAAACAATCTATAAATAAATTATTGCTATTGATAAGCAAATTTAGATATAAAAGCAATCAACATGTAGTTGTACTCTCTTCACTAGCAAAAATAATCAGAAAATGTAATTTTTAAAATACCACTAACAAGAGCAATAGGAAATGTAAAGCACCTAGGAATGTATCTTGAAAAACCTATATTTTCAAAGACCTAAATGAATAGAGAGCTATTTCATGTTCTTTCACAGAAAGACCCATAGCAAAAGGCTACCCTAAAATAGATCTAGAAGATTTTTCAAGGAATCTAGCAAGCTAATTAAAATTTTTAAATGGTTGGAGAGGATGTGGAGAAAAGGGAACCCTCTTACACTGTTGGTGGGAATGCAAGTTGGTGCAGCCACTTTGGAGAACAGAGTAGAGATTCCTCAAGAAATTAAAAATAGAGCTTCCCTATGACTCTGCAATTGCACTACTGAGTATTTACCCAAAAGATACAGAGGTAGTGAAAAGAAGGGCCATCTGTACCCCAATGTTTATAGCACCAATGGCCACGGTCGCCAAACTGTGGAAAGAACCAAGATGCCCTTCAACGGACAAATGGATAAGGAAGATGTGGTCCATATACACTATGGAGTATTATGCCTCCATCAGAAAGGATGAATACCCAACTTTTGTAGCAACATGGACGGGACTGGAAGAGATTATGCTGAGTGAAATAAGTCAAGCAGAGAAAGTCAATTATCATATGGTTTCACTTATTTGTGGAGCATAACAAATAGCATGGAGGACAAGGGGAGATGGAGAGGAGAAGGGAGTTGAGGGAAATTGGAAGGGGAGGTGAACCTTGAGAGACTATGGACTCTGAAAAACAATATGAAGGTTTTGAAGGGGTGGGAGGTTGGGAGATCCAGGTGGTGGGTATTGTAGAGGGCACGGATTACATGGAGCACTGGGTGTGGTGCAAAAATAATGAATACTGTTATGCTGAAAAAATAAAAAATTAAAAAAAATTTTTTAAATGGTAATTCAGAAACCAAAAATAGCCAGCTACTCTAAATATAAAGAAAATCATGCAAGGATGCCCTACCATATAAAGAGACTTATTATAAAGCATACTTGTTAAGATACTATGGTATTTTCAAAGGAAGAAATAATTTAACAAAAGAGAAATACCAGAAATAAAATTGTGCACATATAAAAAGTTGATTCTCGTCAGATATCAGGTAGGTAAGGAAAACACAGACCATTCAATATATACTGCTGAGACAATAGATTATCCACATCGAAAAATATAAATTAGAATCCCTACTTCACAGGGGTGCTCAGGGGGCTCAGTCGATTAAGTATCTGCCTTTGGCTCAGATCATGATCCAGGGTGCTGGGATTGAGCCCTACATTGAGCTCCCTGCTCAGCAGGGAATTGCTTCTCCCCCTCCCTCTCTGCCCCCCCCCTGCAGCTTGTGCTTACTCTCTTTCACTCTCTCCATGTCAAATACATGAATAAAATCTTTTTATTTATTTATTTATTTATTTATTTATTTATTTATTTATTTATTTGACAGACAGAGATCACAAGTAGGAGAGAGGCAGGCAGAGAGAGGGAAGGGGAAGCAGGCTCCCTACTGAGCAGAGCCCCATGTGGGGCTCAATTCCAGGGCCCTGGGATCATGACCTGAGCCGAAGGCAGAGGCTTCAACCCACTGAGCCACCCAGGCACCCCATAAATAAAATCTTTAAAAAAAAAAAGATTCCTTACCTCACACTCTACTACAAACCATTAAAAATCAATTTCTGGAATTAGACAATAAATGTGAAAAGAAAAATTCAAAACATTAAGTAGATAACATAGAACAATATTGTTATAATCTTGGGAAAGAAAAGAATTCGGTAAACAAAACGCAACAAAACCAAAAAGGAAAAAAAAATGACAATGTTTTGACATTAAAATTAAGAGCTTCTATTCATTAAAAGAAACTATAAAGGAGCAGAAATACAAGTCACAAATGGGAAAAGATACTTAAATCATCTATAACAAAGGATTAGTAATCAATATGTACGTGAAACCTGTGAATCTATAAGAAGATAAGCAACCAGCTAAAAAAAAATGTGAAAAATACATTACAGACATTTCACAGAAGAGTAAACATTAATAGCTCATTGTCAACAGTGATCAGGGAAATGAAAATGAATATAAATTTCCAACACATACTAACACATTGAACAATTTCAGAACAATAAGACCATCTGCTGGCAAGAATGTTTAGAGGTGGAAACTTTCTCATCCCCTGTTAGTGGGAGTATAAATGATACAATAAATTAGAAAAACATTGTGGCATTCCTTGGTAAGGTTGAACATGCATAAACCCCATGACTAGCAATTTCATTCCCAAGTGTATACTGTAGAGAGTGTATCCTTGTCCATTTAATACACCAAAAAAAGAAGTTCATAACTGCATTTTTCAATGTCAAAAATAATTATAAGCAACTCAAATGTCCCTTCACAATAGAAGGAATAAACTATCATTTTATTCCCTGTCCCACACTATTACACAGCAATGTAGACAGCAGAAAATGAATGGACTACAGCCTTACGTTTCAATATGGATGAATAGCAAAATCATAAATTTGAGGGAAAAAGCAGGTCATGTAAGAATACATTCTATGAATCAATGTACATGAAGTTCACAGACAGACAAAACTAAACAATATATTGTTTAACCCCATCACAAATGGTAAAACTGAGGGAAATGGGTAAAGAAATGCATTAAAATCAGATGTTTTCCTTACTCTGTTAAAGCTCTAAATTTTATAAGCAGTTCTTCAGTTCAGTGTCTCAGGATTTAGGTTATGAATTGTATACTTATCCCATGAGACTCTGACCCATAGTATTGTTTACAAAATATAAGGATATGTGGTTCAAAATAAACCTAAGAGAAGTGGCCAGTAGCCTAACTTCATGTAGTTGAAGCAGTTTCTAAATTTCAAGTTTCTTATTGTCAGACTCTAATAAGGGCATACTTTACACATAAGAAAGAAGTAAATGCAAAGAATGCTGCTGGGATAAATCTATTAGCACTGGGTGTTACATGCAACTGATGAATCATTGAACACTACACCAAAAACCAATGATGCACTATATGTGGGCTAATCGAACTTAAATTAAAAAAGGATAATAAAAAAATCTAGTTAGTACCTTCAAGTTATTTGTACAGGTTTATCAAGATATAAAATATTAGTAGATGTTTAATCCTTAGGCCCTGCTAAGTAAAATAAGAACATTATACAACCACTAAGGTCTTAATTGACCATTTATGTAGTAATTCCCTAGACAAAACCTAGATCTACGGTAAATCCTTCTTGTGACTCTGAGAAACTCTGCTTATCCATTTTTAAAGAAGAGGTCACAGAACTAGTAACATACCTGTGTGAGTACAGGCTCTTCCACTTTTTGGCTCTGTGACCTCAGAAGGGTTACTGAACTCCTAAACATCAGTTGCCAAACACATAAAATGAAGATAATAACAGGGCTATTTAGAAAGACTGAGTAAAATACATGTAAAGTGCCAATGAAATATGAAAAAATGTTACCTATTATTAATGCAATTATTAAAATGCTATATCAGTAACATCTAAATTAATCTGGAGCTTTTAACATTTAGAATGTCCAAAAGACATTTTTGCTGTTGTTTGAGTTATAAAAGTTTTTCTTATTTGAGTTCATTGATCTACAAGTTCTTTATGCAAACAAAATAGAGGTCCAAATTAATCAACTGGTTAACTGGAAAATTCACCTGTTTCTTTTGCTTCCTAAATAATGTGTATGTGGAGGTATAGCTTGAAGTGATAGAGTTTGTTTTCAGAAACTCCAAGGGACACATGCCTTCCATCCATCTCTCAAAAAGATGCATTTTCAAACCTTAATCAATACTTAGAGAAAAATATTACTTCATCTTAAGGAAGCACCCAAAACTTGTCTCTAAAGATATGCAATAATTTTTGCATATACTTTTTTTTTAAAGATTTTATTTTATTTATTTATTTGACAGAGAGTGAGAGAGAGATCACAAGCAGGCGGAGAGGCAGGCAGAGAGAGAGAGGAGGAAGCAGGCTCCCCGCTGAACAGAGAGCCCGATGCGGGGCTCGATCCCAGGACTCCGGGATCATGACCTGAGCCGAAGACAGAGGCTTTAACCCACTGAGCCACCCAGGCGCCCTGCATATACTTTTTGTTGTAAAATATTCCAAAGGACAGAGAAAGAGAAAAACCATAATAAAACACTCTTGTACTTACTCCCCAGCCCTAGCAAATTTCATGTATTTGTCTCAGATTCTTTTAAATCATAGAAATTCCCTGTGTACTCTCTTCATTCCCAGGTCCCAGTGGTAGCCTTATCCCAAAATTGACACATATCTCTTTTGCTGTTTTCACGTTATTAGCACCTATATATGAAACCCTAAAAATAGACAGCATTGTTTCACAGGTCTTTAAGTTCTATAGAAAAAATATCACCCAATTTTGGCAACAGTTTGTTGATAATACTGTTAGATTGAACCATGTCGATACCTGTAGTTATAAGTCATCAGTTTTATCTGCTATAGGATATTTCATTGTATTACTGTATCACAATTCATTTATTCTTTTCACTTCTGTTTGTTTCGTTTTTATTTTACTTTGGGGGTTTCTTGTTGTGTGTTATATTTTGTTTCATTTCTGCTGTTTCAAAATACAGTCATACCTGTTTTATTGAGCTTCACTATACTGTGCTTCACAGATACTGCATTTTTTGCAAATTGAAGATCTGTGGCAATCCTGCATCAAGCAAGGCTATAGGCGCCATTTTTCCAGCAGCATTTGCTCACTTCAAGTCTTGTGTTATATTTGGGTAATTCTCACAATATTTAAATTTTTCCATTATTATTATATTTGTTATAGTGATCTGTGATCCATGATCTTTGATGTGACTATTATAATTGTTTTGGGGACAGCACAAGCCACATTTATATAAAATGGTGAACTTAATAAATGTTATATATGTTCTGACCACTCTGCCGGCTGGTTGTTCCTGTCTTTCTCCCTCTCCTTGGGCCTCCCTATACCCTGGGACTAAACAATACTGAAATTAGGCCATTACGAGCCCTACAATGTCCCCTGAGTGTTCAAATTAAAGGAAGAGTCCCACATCTCTCAAATTCAATCAAAAGCTAGAAATGATTAAATTTAGAAAGGACAGAATGTCAAAAGCCAAGACAGGCCAAAACCTAGACCTCTTATACCAAACTGTTAGGCACTCTGCAAGTCCAAAGGAGAAGTTCTTGAAGGAAATGAAGAGTGCTACCGCAGTGAACACATGGATGACAAGAAATCCAAACAACCTTATTGCTGATGTGAAGAAAATTTTAGCAACCTGGATAAAAGATCAAACAGCCACAATATTCCCTTAAGCCACAGCCTAATCCAGAGCAAGGCCTTAACTCTAATTCTCTGAAGGCTGAGAGAGGTGAGGAATCTGCAGAAGAAAAATTTGAGCTTAGCAGAGCTTGTTTCCTGAGATTTAAGGAAAGAAGCCATCTCCATAACACTATCATAAAAGGTGAAGCAGGAAGGGCTACTGTAGGAGCTGCAAGTTCTCCAGAAGGTCTAACCGAGATCATTAATGAAGCTGGCTGCACTAAACAACAGATTTCCAACGTAGACAAAACAGCTCTCTACTGAAAGAAGGTGTCATCTGGAAATTTTCATAGCTGGTGAAGTCAATGTCTGGCTTCAAAGCTTCAAAGGACAGGCTGCCTTTCTTGTTAAGGGTTAATGCAGCTGGACACTTGAAGTTGAAGCCAGTTCTCACTTACCTATCTGAAAATCTTAAGGCCCTTAAGAATTATACTAAATCTATTCTGCCTGTACTCTATGAATGGAATAACAAGGCCTGGATAACAGCACATCTGTTTATAACAAAGTTTACTGAATATTTTAAGCCCACTTTTGAGACCTATTGCCCAAAACAGAAAGATTCCTTTCAAAATATTACTGCTCATTGACAATACATTTGGTAGTCCAAGAGCTCTGATGGAGACGTATGGTGAGATTAGGTTGTTTTGTGCTGCTAATATAACATCCATTTTGCAGCCCATGGATCAAAGAATAATTGCAAATTGCAAGTCTTATTATTTAAGAAATGCATTTCAAAAGGCTACAGCTGCCATTAATAGTGATTCCTCTGATAATTGAATAAATTGAACACCCTCTAGAAAGGATTAATTATTCTAAGATGCCATTAATCTTATGTTTGTGGTTCCGAGACAGGAATCATGTTGCCTGGAATCACATTGCTGTGATTCCTGTGATCACAAATGTTGTGATTCCGGGACAGGAGCAAGATGGTGGCAGAGTAGGAGACTGAAATATCATCAGGTCCCAGGAGTTCAGCTAGATAGTTATCAAACTATTTTAAACACCTACAAACTCAAGAGGAGATAGAAGAGAAGAAGATCAGCAATTCTAGGAACAGAAAATCAACCACTTTCTGGAAGGTAGAATGTGTGGAGAAGTGAATCTGAAGTGACGGGAAGATAGACCACGGGGGTAGGGACCAGCTCCCAGGAAGTGAGAGAACAATGGAGCACAAAATCAGAACTTTTAGAAGTCTGCTCCAATGAGGGATGTTGCTCCAAAGGCTAGGCAGTGAGGTGGACCCCTCACAGGGACAGTGTGGTCTCAGGACTCGCAGGGACACAAAAAGACCAGGGGTGTCTGAATGTGGCAGAGCTCCCAGGTATCAGAGTGGGGAAGCCAGTTGTAGAGATGGAGCTGAGAAGTGGGCTTTCAGCTTGAGATTACCTTAAACCATGATCCAAGGCACAGTCGGGCCACTGCTCTTTGAGCAGAGACACCACAAGCAGCAGATCCAGGAAGACTCACCTTCCTCTCCCAGAGGGAGTGGCATGGGAGCACTGCGGGAATCCTCTGGGTTTGGAGACTCCAAATGGGGCCATGCACCAGAGATAAAAACACTCGGTCACAGGCCAGGTGAGCTCAGAGTGCAGCTAGAGACTAGGGAGAAGAGAGGGATTGACTGTTTTTCTCTGAGGGCGCACTGAAGAGTGGGGCTCCGAGCTCTTGGCTCCTCTGGGCTGGAGATTGGAGGCCACCATCTTCATTCCCGTCCTCCAAAGCTCTATGGAAAGTGTTCAGGAAACAAAAGCTACCAAGAGCAAACCCAGCAGATTACATAGGCTGACCCCTGGCAAGGGAGGTGCAATTCTGCCTCAGGCAAAGACATTTGAGAATAACTGCAACAGGCTCCTCCCCCGGAAGATGAGTAAGAACATCCAGCCAAGACCAAGTTCACCAGTCAATGAGAACTGTGGAACTTCAGAGCTAGGGGAAAGCAACACATAGAATACACAGCTTTTTTCCCATGATCCTCTAGTCTTTCAAAGTTAAATTTTTTTAATTTTATTTTTTTCTTATTCTATTTTTTAAAATTTTTTCTCTTTCCTATTTTAATGTTTTTTAACTATTTTATCTTACCAATTCTTTTTTAAAACTCTTTTTAAATTTTCATTGTTAGAGTCATATTTTAACCCTTCATTTTATTTAACCATGTTTTTTGTATACATATAGTCATTTTTACTTTAAAATTTTGGGATACAATTGCTTCTAATAGATAAAAATATACCCTGGATCTAGCACATACCTTTGTTCTAGTCTCCAGCCTGACCACATTCTTTGCTCATTTTTTTTTCTTTTTGTTTCAACCAACTTCTTATCCTATTAACTCCTTTTTTAGAATCTTTTAAAATTTTCATCCTTATGGTCATATTCCATCCCTTCATCATGTTTACCCTTATTTTTGTATATATATAAGTTTTTCTTTCTTTAAAATTGTGGGAGGTAGTTTCTTCTAACAGACCAAAATACACCCAAAATCAAATGTGTGACTCTGATCTAGTCACCAGTCTAATATATATTTTTTTTTCTTTTTTTCTCCCTTTCTTCTACCCCCAGTTTCAGGTCTCCTCTGATTTGATTAGTGTATATTTTTATGGGGTCATTGCTACCCTTTTAATATTTTGTTCTCTCATTGATCTATTCTTATCTGGATAAAATGACAAGGCAGAAAAACTCACCACAAAAAAAGAACAAGAGGCAGTACCAATGGCTAGGGATTAATCAATATGGATATAAGTAATATGTCAGAATTACAGTTCAGAATAACGATTATCAAGGTGTTAGCTGAGCTCAAAAAAAAAGCATGGAAGAGATTAGAGAATCCCTTTCTAGAGAAATAAAAGAACTAAAATCTAAACAAGTTGAAATCAAAAGAGCTATTAATGAGGTGCAATGAAAATTAGAGGCTCTTTCTGCTGTGATAAATGAGATAGAAGAGAGAATTAGTGATATAGAAGACCAACTGATGGAGAATGAAGAAGTTGAGCAAAAGAGAGAAAAACAACTACTGGACCACGAAGGGAGAATGCAAGAGATAAGTGATACCATAAGATGAAACAATATTAGAATAACTAACTGGGATCCCAGAAGAAGGGGGGCAAGGAGGTATATTGGAGCAAAGTATAGTAGTAAATTTCCCTAATCTGGCAAAAGGAACAAGCATCAAAATCCAGGAGACACAGAGAACTCTCCTCAAAATCAATAAAAATAGGTCATCATCCCATCATCTAATAGTAAAACTTACAAGTCTCAGTGACAAAGAGAAAATCCTGAAAGCAGCTCAGGATAAGAGGTCTGTAACATACAATTTTAGAAATATTAGATTGGCAGTAGATCTATCCAGAGAGACCTGGCATGCCAGAAAGGACAGGCATGATATATTCAGAGCACTAAATGAGAAAAATATACAGTCAAAAATACTATATCCAGCTAGGCTATCACTGAAAATAGAAGGAGAGATAAAAAGCTTCCAGGACAAACAAAAATTAAAAGAATTTGCAAATACCAAAGCAGCTCTACAGGAAATATTGAAAGGGGGCCTCTAAGCAAACAGAGAGCCCAAAAGTAAAATAGACCAGAAAAGAACAGAGACAATATACAGTAGCAGTCACCTCACAGGCAATACAATGCCACTAAATTCATATCTTTCAATAGTTACCCTGAATGTAAATGGGCTAAATGCCCCAATAAGAAGACACAGAGTATCAGAATGGATTAAAAAAAAAAAGACCCACTAATATGCTGTCTGCAAGAAATTCATTTTAAACTCAAAGACACCTCCGCATTTAAAGTGAGGGGGTGGAAAACCATTTACCATGCTAATGGACATCAAAAGAGAGCTGGGTGGCTATCCTTATATCAGATAAATTAGATCTTAAGCCAAAGACTCTAATAAGAGATGAGGAAGGACACTATATCATACTTAAAGTGTCTGTCCAACAAGAAGATCTAACAATTTTAAATATCCATGCCCCTAACATGGGAGCAGCCAATTATATAAACCAACAAATAACAAAATCAAAGAAACACATCAACAGTAATATAATAACAGTAGGGTACTTTAATATCCCCCTCACTGAAATGGACAGCTCATCTAAGCAAAAGATCAAGAAGAAAATAAAGGCATTAAATGACACACTGGACCAGATGGACATCACAGATATATTCAGAACATGCCACCCCAAAGCAACAGAATACACATTCTTCTCTAGTGCACATGGAACATTCTCCAGAATAGATCACATCCTGGGTCACAAATCAAGTCTCAACCAATACTAAATGATTGAGCTCATTCCCTGCATATTCTCAGACCACAATGCTCTGAAACTAGAACTCAATCACAACAAGAAAGTTGAAAGAACTCAAACACATGGAAGTTAAAGAGCATCCTTCTAAAGAATGAATGGGTAAACAAGGAAATTAAAGAATAATTTTAAAAATTCACAGAAACAAATGAAAATGAAAACATTAACTCTTCAAAATCTTTGGGACACAGCAAAGGTGGTCCTGGGAGGAAAGTATATAGCAATATAAGCCTTTCTCAAGACACAAGAAAGGTCTCAAATATATGACCTAACCGTACACCTAAAGGAGCTGGAGAAAGAACAGCAAAGAAACCCTAAAACCACTAGGATAAGAGGAAATAATAAAGATCAGAACAGAAATCATGAAATAGAAACCAAAAGAACAGTAAAACAAATCAATGAAACTAGGAGATGGTTCTTTGAAAGAATTAATAAGATTGATAAACCCCTGGCCAGACTTCTCAAAAAGAAAAGAGAAAGTACCCAAATTAATAAAATCATGAATGAAAGGAAAGATCATAACCAACACCAAAGAAATACAAATAATTATAAGAATGTATTATGAGCAACTATACGCCAGCAAATTTGAAAATCTGGAAGAAATGGGTGCATTCCTAGAGACATATAAACTGAACCAGGAATAAATGGAAAACCTGAATAGACCCATAACCAGTAAGGAAATTGAAGCAGTCATCAAAAATCTCCCAAGAAACAAGAGCCCAGGGGCCCAGACAGGAAGCCCAGACAGCTTCCCAGGGGAATTCTACCAAACATTTAAAAAAGAAGTAATACCTATTCTCCTGAAACTGTTTCAAAAAATAGAAATGGAAGGAAAACTTCCAAACTCATTTTATGAGGCCAGCATTACCTGATCCCAAAACCAGACAAAGGCCCCATCAAAAACGAGAATTACAGACCAATATCCTTGATGAACATGGGTGCAAAAATTCTCAACAAAATACTAGCCAATAGGATCCAACAGTATATTAGAAAGATTATTCATCACGACCAAGTGGCATTTGTTCCTGAGCTGCAAAGTTTGGTTCAACATTTGCAATCAATCAATGTGATTTAATACATTAATAAAAGAAAGAAAAAGAACTATATAATACTCTCAATAGATGCTGAAAAAGCATTTGACAAAGTACAGCATCTTTCTCCATCAAAACTCTTCAAAGTGTAGGGATAGAGGGTACATACCTCAATATCATCAAAGCCATCTATGAAAAACCCACAGCAAATATCATTCTCAATGGGGAAAAACTGAGAACTTTTCCCCTAAAGTCAGGAACACGGGAGGGATGTCCACTATCATCACTGTCATTCAACATAGTACTAGAAGTTTTAGCCTCAGCAATCAGACAACAATAAGAAATAAAAGGCATCCGAATCAGCAAAGAAGAGTCAAACTCTCACTCTTTGCAGATGATTTGATACTTTATGTGGAAAACCCAAAAGATTCCACTCCAAAACTGCTAGAACTCACACAGGAATTCAGTAATGTGTTAGGATATAAAATCAATGCACAGAAATCAGTTGTGTTTCTATACACCAACAGCAAGACAGAAGAAAGAGAAATTAAGGAATCGATCCCATTTACAATTGCACCCAAAACCATAAGATACCTAGGAATAATCCTAAATAAGAGGCAAAGAATCTGTACTCAGAAAACTATAAAGTACTCATGAAAGAAATTGAGGAGGACACAAAGAAATAGAAAACTGTTCCATGCTCATGGATTGGAAGAACAAATATTATGAAAATGTCTATGCTACCTAAAGCAATCTACACATTTAATGCAATCCCTATCAAAATACCATCAATTTTTTTCAAAGAAATGGAACAAATAATCCTAAAATTTATATGGAACCAGAAAAGACCCCAAATAGCCAGAGGAATGTTGAAAAAGAAGTTGGTGGCATCACAGTCTCAGATTTCAAGCTCTATTATAAAGCTGTAATCATCAAGACAGTATGGTACTGGCACAAAAACAGACACATAGACCATGGAACAGAACAGAGAGCCCATAAATGGCCTCAACTCTATGGCCAACTAATCTTCGACAAAGCAGTAAAGAATATCCAATGGAGAAAAGATAGTCTTTTCAACAAATGGTGTTGGGAAAATTGGACAGCCACATGCAGAAGAATGAAACCATTTCCTTACACCACATACAAAAATAGACTCAAAATGGATGAAAGACCTCACTGTGAGACAGGAATCCATCAAAATCCTTGAGGAGAACACAGGCAGCAACCTCTTGACCTTAGCCACAGAAACTTCTGTCTAGAAACATCACCAAAGGCAAGGGAAGCAAGGCAAAAATGAACTCTTGGGACTTCATCAAGATCAAAAGCTTTTACACAGCAAAGAAAAAAAGTCAACAAAACCAAAAGACAACGTACAGAATGGGAGAAGATATTTGCAAATGACATATCAGATAAAGAGCTAGTATCCAACAACTATAAAGAACTTACCAAACTCAACATCCAAAGAACAAATAATCCAATCAAGAAATGAGCAAAAGACATGAACAGACATTTCCGTAAAGAAGACATCCAAATGGCCAACAGACACATGAAAAAGTGCTCAGCACCACTTGGCATCAGGAAAATACAAATGAAAACCACATGAGTCAGAATCACTAAAATTAACGAGTCAGGAAATAAACAGGTGTTGATGAGGATGCAGAGAAAGGGGAACCCTCATACACTGTTGGTGGGAATGCAAGCTGGGGCAACCACTCTGGAAAACAGCATGGAGGTTCCTCAAAAAGTTGAAAATAGAGCTACCCTACAACCTGGCAATTGCACTTCTGGGCATTTACCCGAAAGATACAAATGTAATGATCCGGAAGGGCATGTGCACCCCAATGTTTATAGCAGCAATGTCCACAATAGCCAAACTATGGAAAGAACCTAGATGTCCATCAACAGTTGAATGGATAAAGAAGATGGGACATATATATACAATGGAATACTATGCAGCCATCAAAAGAAATGAATCTTGCCATTTGCAATGACGTGGATGGAACTAGAGGGCATTATGCTAAGAGAAATAAGTCAATCAGAGAAAGACAATTATCATATGATATCTCTGATAGGAGGAATTTGAGAGGCAGGGTGGGGAGTCATGGGGGTAGGGAGAGAGAAAAATGAAACAAGATGGGAGTGGGAAGGGAGACCAACCATAAGAGTCTCTTAATCTCACGAAACAAACTGAGGGTTGATGGATGGGGGAGGAGGGATAGGGTGGCTGGGTTATGGACATTGGGGAGGGTATGTGCTATGGTTAGGTCTGTGAATTGTGTAAGACTGATGATTCACAGACCAGTACCCCTGAAGAAATAATACATTATATGTTAATTAAAAAAAAAAAAAGAAAAACAACTGAGGCAAGCCCCTCCATCAGCAAAAAGACTACAATTCACTGAAATCTCAGATGATGGTTAGCATTTTTTAACAATAAAGTATTTTTAATTCAGTTATGTACATTTTATATGCACTGGGAAACCAAAAACTCATTTCACTCACTTTTTTAAAAAGATTTTATTTATTTATTTGACAGAGAAAGAGAGATATCGAGAACAGGAACACAAGCAGGGGGAGTGGGAAAGGGAGAAGCAGGGCTCCCACCGAGAAGGGAGTCCAGTGCAGGGCTCGATCCCAGAACCCTGGGATCATGACCTGAGCTGAAGGCAGACACTTAATGACTGAGCCAGCCAGGCGCCCTCATCTCACTCACTTTATTGCAAAACTCACTTTATTGTGGTGGCCTGAACTGAGCCCACAATATCTCCAAAATATGCCTATAAATGTTTCAGAGAAACTTCCTTTAATATTTCTGTGTGCTTATATCAATGAAATTCCCTGGGGTATATATCTAGAAATGAAAGTACTGGATTGAAGTACATATTAATCTTTAAGATATACTACATATTATCAAAGTTCTTTAAAAACTGACCATATTAATATATGTTCCCATCAAAAGAGTTAGAAAATTTCCTTTGTTCCAGACCATTGGCAAGATTTGGTATTGTCAGGTTTTATATTTTTTTTTCCAAAACAGGTGGTTGTAAAAGGTATCATATTGGTGACTTTTGTTATTCTGGTCACCATTTTTTATAAGACTAAATATCTCAAAGTGTCTAAGTATACAATCATGCTATTTACAAATAGGAATATTTGGTCTCTTTTTTTCTGATTCTCATGCTGTTTTTTCCCCCTTATCTTATTAGATTGGCTGGCATGACCAATATTATGACTAGAAGTAATGATAGCAGGCAGCCTTATCTTATTCTAATCTTTAGTGGAAAAGCTTCTAAAATTTATCTATTATGCATAATTTCTGCAGCATATTTTTGATGATTACTTTTAATCAAATTAAGGAAGTTCCCATCTATTTTAATTTTTATAATGAATGAGGGCTAAATCTCACTGTGCAGTTTTCTACGTCCATTGAGATAATTGTGTGGGTTCTCCTTTTCCTTCTCCTTCTCCTCATCCTCCCTCTTCTCCTCATCCTCCTCCTCCTTCTTCATCTTCATCCTTTTATCTGTTAATGTGATATGACCCAGTTAATAGATTTTCTGCACTTGAATTCCTAGGATAAGACCCTCCTACCCAGTCCCCATGTATCTTTCTACATGCTGCTGGAACCAAAATGCTAGCGTTCTTTTCAGAATTTTTGCATCAGTATTTCCAAATGATACTACTCAATGACTTTATTCTTTTGTTGTTCCTTAGTCCAACTTCATTATCAAGACATTTACTATTCTCTCAAACACTCTGTGAAACAGAAAATTAAGTAAAGTTTGTCTTTAGATTCTGTAGAGCAATATAATATATTGTCTTTTGAATGAAACAATACAATTTTTAAATATCTTTTTATTTCATACAAAATATTTTTAGTTGTCTACCCAATATCATCCTCCCTTTTTTTTTCTTACTGAGAGACCCCTAATTTGTTGGAAGTTGAGATATATATATATATGAGTATATAACACACACATATATATATATATATATATATACACACACATACATATTTTCATACACACACATATATACACACACTATATATATACACATATATGCATATATTACATTATGTACATATATATACTATGTATACACACATATGCCGTATATATGTATATATATTTGTTTTGTCACATAAGTTTTGACTAAATAATAATAACGTATTTTAGTATATAAGCATTTACTCCCTCACCCTCCCTAACACTTTCCAGTTGCCTCCCTCTGCCCTTCCCACCATCACTGTACACATCTTAGTCCACATCCTGTTCTCATGTGTATATTTCAGAGCTCCTGCTCCACTGGAATAGCAAAGATGATGCAAATCCAGGCATGGAGTCAGAAGGCCATCTAGCCCAGTTTGGGCTCATGAAGCTGTTTACCTGCCAAGCCAGGATGAGAGCTTTAATGAAGATACAGCCGGAGCAACAAGTCAAAGCCATTTTTTTCGGGTTCCTTTGTGGGCATAAGAGTCCCAAAACAAACCTTGGTTTTAGGTTATGGGTCTAGCTCAGAACTTTTCATCCAATTTCCCCATAGGAGCCTAGAACCTGAATGCTGATTCCATGGCAATCAACCCTGCTCATGGCTTGGGTTTCTATTTTATTTTTTTGCCTTAGAATGTTTATCCTATTTTGGAGCTCAGTCATATTTTCTATCTCTTTCTACATTTTCTCAATTATTTCTGCGGGTGTGAAACAAAAGGGCTGAGTCTAATGGTAAACTTAGTGTCATCTCTACAGGAAGTGATTTTCAAACATTCCTAAGAATAAACACAGCATTAAAATTCTTATCAATGCTCAGATTCCTAACATAGTGTGGGAAATTGTTCATTTTCTTCTAGAAATCTATTTAAGTATTCACCTGTCCTGAAGGGCAGGAGAATTTGCAGTACTCATCACCAAGCAAGATGTTATGACTAATCATTCTAGTAAGCTTATTTCCTTTAATAAATAAGCTACATATTACTGCACATTGAAATATTCAGCAATTATGCAATGTGAAATAAAAGGAAAAAGTATTAGTTTCAAAACCCCAACCTTACAAATTAAAAAATGGTTCTTGGTCTGATGAAGGGTCAGAGAACTTGCCCAAGGAGCAGACGTTGGATGTACACACATGCACTGGGACCCACAGAAAGCACACAGAAGGGCGGCTTTGCTTCCAGTCCTGCCTACGAGACATCTCAAATTCATGCCCTCAATGCTCGAAAGACACAGCTTCCTTTTATATTACATTTCCCTGAAATTCTAAAGGATCTCTGGCTAATTCTGTCCAACCATTAAGATTAGGCTTCTATTCGGCAAGAGTTTGGGAACACAAAAGTATTCATTTTCAAGTAAAGTTTATAAGTTTATAAACCTAAGAAGGATCTTAGGTTGGAAATAACACCTGTTTCAGAAATGAGTATAAGTATTGTGCACTATTTTCAAATCAAATGGGAATTTGTTCTGATTACAGAGTTTGGAGCCATCAGTATGCTTAAATAGAGATTGTCTAGTCCAGTTTCTTTCCTGTATAAATGAACAAACTACGGGCTGAGGCAGTGACAGCACTTCACACTATGGGTCAGAACGCTATGTCCTGATATCCAGCCCATCACTCCTTCCATGTTACTCATCAGCCTTCTCCATTCTTAAGAAAGTAACTAAGATAATGTCATCAGGATTAAGCTGTATTGCTTTCACAGAGATGGCAGGGCAATGCCCCAGGAAATGTGGTCGGTAGGCTGAGTTCCCAAAGTATGTGACCTTTAAAGCTTGAGGCACCCAGGAATTAAGAATGCCACCTCATGTGTTACAAAGGTGGCAATCAGCAGCCTGGCCTTCCACCTTTCCCCTCCTTTTTGGAGAGCTGAAGTTTCCCTCCAGTTTCTCCAGCTACTTAGCTAGATAACTATTTGACAACGTGCACTTTGAAATATCTTCTTTTAGACACCTACTCTTGGGATTTCCCTTCTGATGAAATAACTCTGTCTAGCTTTCAAGCCTACTACCAGGGGTAAGAAAAAGGATAGTTGTTTCTCTTCAACTTGTTGGTATGGTGCCTTAATTTAATGCTTTATTTTAAATGTACAGATACAACCTATTTTTCTAGCTGCAATGGAATCATTACACTGCCTTACTGAAAGGCTGTTTTAACACAACCATTACTAAAAATAATTATAGGCAGTGCCTTGCAATAGCCACTCCCTCAAATACCCAGGACCAAAACTATACACATTGATGCGTATTAGGAGTTCAAATTTATTTTGCCACTCAGTACCTACAGAGAAAAAGAAAGCCACAGGGTAAAAATATGTGTTCATTTTTAACCATTTCAGAATCGCTGTCTTAAAATATTTACAAAATCAAAGATATTATTAAGGTCACAACCAGATTCTGAGTATACATACATTTGGGGAAAGAATTAGCTATGCTTAGGGGTATGAGCATTAGTTTACTAATATGGGAAGGAGTTGCCCTGGTGAAGGTCCACTCTGAGACCTGAATTTTTCACTTTGATTTATTACATGGTCATATTTAGCTGGTTTTCATTCCAAATTATCTGGACAACTGCCAAATTTCTACCTTGATTCTCTGTGTAACAATATTCTGCACGAGACATATAAGATGATGTACTATTCTAAAACTTCAATATTTCAACTTCTAAAAACTTTAAAAAAATTCTTACATAATGTTAGAGGTTAGATTATTTTACAAATTGATCAATTCATACATCTTGTAAAGAAATATGGAAAAAATAATATCAGCTGCTAAAAATTTAAATTTCATAGTTAACAACTGGACTTCCACTTTAAAATATAATGTAGGGGATTTAGAATATAAAGTTAAGAACAAAAATTAAAAATAGAGTGAGCTTTGGAAGCTGTTAAGCGTCCTGGTGTGCCAGCAAACTTCATACTATGTATTGTACTTGAGGGATAGCTAAACCTAATTTATTTATGTCTTCATGAAATCTGCCTAAAAATCAGTCACAACAACCAATGAAATTAAGACAGTCAATGACAGTCTAGCAGTCTGTGCTAAAAATTCTTCCACACATGCCAAGAGAAACTCCCTATGAGAGAATTTCTAGGAAGCTGTTTCAAGACCTCTTGAAACATGTGACAAGACGTCACACTCAAATGGATATCCTCACCTTCTGTCTGTTATTGCTGTGGTGTCCTTTTAATCCCCTTAGCATCCTGCTGAAATGAAGTTTATAAACAGAAGTTTGGGAATGGATCAACACCAATACTGTCAAATATCTAAGTCTCCAGTTTAAATCCTTCAGTCTACTTCCACCTTCTGAATCTGCAATTCCTCTGTGTCCCTGTATCTCACAAAAGAAGTTTCACAGTTATGTTAGCTTCTAGGTTATCACCAGACTGTGTGTCTTTAAAAAATAATTTTTTCACTATTATCAGAAGTTAAAGACAATTAGAGTGACTTTTGCAGGCAAGTAAAGATGAAAACTTCTTCCCATTAAGATGTAATTGATACGTGCTCTTTGACTTAACTCTTTGTGTCCAAGCAGACAATCAGAGAATGTAAATTTCCTTCATTTACTCTCTTGTAAAAACATAGCAAGCCAAAATATTTAACACACCGCTATTCCAAATCTCTCTTTTTGCCATTTGTACATTATCATTTTGAAAGGTATGAATCATATGAATTTGTATAATGATATCTTTATACTAAGCATTTCCTAGAGACTCATTAAAAAGAACTTACTTCTAAAAGATGAATGTAGTATTAAATATATTTTTCAATCTTAGAACTGGCCATTGACATCAATAAGAACTTAAGAGAAAACTAAATTCAGAAAGTTGTGATTTCACCTAAGCTGAAGTTGATTTGTATGTAACATGAAAATAGTCTTTAAAATATGAAAGAGGAAATGTTTAATATTATAGTAATTAAATGTATGTCATAGTTACAAAGTAGTCTCCTCTATTCATTAGGATTGACCGTGGAGGTTTTTACTTGAAAACATTAAGAACTATTCTAAGTTTGTATGGAAATAATTGAATTTGAATTTGGGACACCTACATGGCTCAGGAGGTTAAGTGTCTGCCTTCAGCTCAGGTCATGATCCCAGGTTCTGGGATGGATCCCACATCAGGCTCTTAAAAAAAAAAAAAAAAAAAGGAAAGAAAAGAGTTGAATCCTCTTTGTCTTGGTTTTTCACTAAGTCCAACTGGAATTCCTCTACTTAGCTTTTTAGTGAGCTTTAGCCCAGAAATGTCTCTTTCTTTCTTTCTTTTTTTTAATAAAATCACCATTCAGATTCCCTATTAGTTACCAGTGTATCAATGTTAAATAATACACTGTGCCCCCAAAAACCTGACGTTCACAGACATCTTTTCAACTAATATTGTAAAAAAAATCTTGTTAGCTGCTCTCAAATTCCAAACACATCTCTGCTCTGTAAAACAGGCCAGGATGGGTTTAGGGGTTAAACAAAAGCCTGAGATTACTACTGTGTTCATCTCCTTTGGTTGGCAGCATAAGGCAACATAAAATGCCAACAGTCAATGATCCAAATAAATCATGGGTGAGGGAGGGCCTGGGATGGCTGCAGATCAGTTCTCCAAATTTGTTCTATTCTGACATCCTTCCTTTAAAGTTGCTTCTTTGCAGTTTTCAGAATAAGATGACACAGGTGGATGGAAAAATTCTGAAGGTATTGAAGTCAATTCGCTTAGGAAAATGATAGACAATCCTCCTGAAGACAAAATAAAGTATTTCATTGTGATATCTTGAAACATGTAATCATTCAAAAGCAATTAACTTCACTTGTTAACTTCAAGAGTAAAGGCACCTTTTATTTTCACAGTTCTAGATATTGTTAGAATTGCACACTAGTGGAAAAAAAAAGAATCGAACCCTAAAATGGGATACCAAAAGGAAATTTTGGTGGAATTAACTACTTTCATTTGGCAAATGCTCAATAAATTGCCATGAAGCTATCATAAGTGGAAGTCATTTCTAAAAGAATATTCATTTCTAAAAGATATTCCCTCTGCCCCTTTAGGATGTTAAAAGGCAGTTAGATAGCTGTCATGGTAATAGTGGACCTTTCTGAGAATGTTGATACATTTGTCAGGAGAGCCAAATTCAGGGACATATAACTGTCTGTGTGTAGTCTCTTCTAAAATAACTGGAGGAAAGAGAGAGAGGGGAAGGAAGGAAGAGAATTTCCTCCCCAGTTTTCCGTAGTCCATTTCCAAGGCTCTGAATCAAAATATCCCAACTTCGTTGAGTTCAAGTCCTGGTGGTTTGTCACTTCTTTGATGAGTTCATGTCCTGGTGGTTTGAAGGTCTGGGAGAGTAGAGGAGGCAGAGGGGATTAAATTTAGTTTTACTTTCCTACTTCAGCATGTAACCAAGACACAATCTCCTCTGATAGAGAAATACCACCTTTGTGTAAAGGACAGCTTTCCAGGTACACGAAAAAAACTGACCTTGCTCCAATCAGTGGGCTTACTGTAAAGCTTCCGACTCTTCATTTTTCTCCCCTACCTTGGATTTGGGAAGAAGCAACTCTTTTCCTCAATAAATTCAAATCGATGTTTACTGGCCCCAATTCCCTGTGTTCCTTTAAACTCCTGAGCAACCAGTAGCCTTACTTAGCTTGAGCAAGGTTTTCAAAAACTGGTTCAAGTACGGGAGATTGAGAAATGTGAAAAGAAAGCAGCCTTAGGCAACTGGCATAACATTCGCTTCATTGTCTTTGTTGGAAACGTGGGATGTCACCGCTCCTGTAATCCTCTTCAAACATAACTACCATTTTGCTGAACCTCGCTGGATGCGAAGAGGTTGTCGTTATTTTCTCCTGAATTTGTGGGAAAACCAAAGTTCCCCTGGTCCCATTGTCAAAGTCAAGTAAAAATACCAAAATGATGGGTACGGGGGATAGGAGGTACCCCCTGGAAGGTGAGCCAGGACAAGAATGGAGATGCCCAGCCCTCTCTAGGCGTGCGATCAGGCACTCACGTCCCAGCGATTTAACCACGCGGTACTGCGGGCCGCCTGCAACCACGCGGTACTGCGGGCCGCCTGCCACCACGCGGAGCCTGGGTAGCGCGGAAAGGAGTGCGCTGCGGCGAAGGACGCTCAGTCCCCCCGGAGATGCTCTAGCTGGAGGAAGCCAAAGTAGAAACTCTGTGTCCACAGATAGACAGAGGTCCTGTGCAGAAGGGGAGAGTGTGACCCTCTGTAGTCGCGCCAACTGGCCGTGATCTGTCGTGGGCGCGGCGGCTGCGTGGGCACCTCGGCTCCCGCTCAGAGCTGACTCCGGGAGCGCGGACCCGCGGAGCCTGAACCAGGTGCGGGGCAGGACGGAGCGGCCCTTCGCAGCTCCCGCGCGTCTAGGCGGCGAGGAAGACTCGGACCTACACGACCACTTCCCTCCTCCAGGAGAGCACACTGCGGCTCTTTGGATGAAGGTTCGCTCTTTAGCCTCCAGAGAAAACAAAGGCGACTCCTCCGAAACACCCTGGGCGGGAGGGTTGAGTTGGGGGCGGGAAGGGTGTTCTGCTCCACCCGTGCACCTAGATCGCCAAAGGCTCTAGGAGCCCGCCCAGCTCAGCAGGAGGCAATCTGGACCCTAAAAAGGCTTGCGTAAAACTGGATTGAGTGGTGTCTTTGTTTTGTTTTGTTTTCATTTATTTTTTTTAAAAGATTTTATTTATTTATTTGACAGAGAGAGAGATCACAAGTAGATGGAGAGGCAGGCAGAGAGAGAGAGAGAGAGAGAGAAGGAAGCAGGCTCCCTGCTGAGCAGTGAGCCTGATGCGGGACTCGATCCCAAGACCCTGAGATCATGACCTGAGCCGAAGGCAGCGGCTTAACCCACTGAGCCACCCAGGCGCCCCTGTTTTCATTTATTTTAACTTTCTTTAAAGTCGACATTGTACTTAAACTCTTCGGTCGCTTAGGACACCGCACCATTTATAAAACGAACTGAGACTTGGAGCCGTTACGCATTTATTACTCGGGCAAAACCAAAACCTCAACCTGAAAACAATTTGGCATAAATATTCACTTTTTGAAGACAAATATATCTTTAAGGGTTCATTTGTTGGCAGTTTTACATCCTGGGAATCGATGTCAGAATTTTTGTTGTTTTTAAACTGGGTAATAACTGGAGTTCGTGATGCACGCTGCCTCTTCCTTGGTTCTGGGCTCTCAGTGTTCCCAAGTTCTGCCCCCGCCGCCCTCTCAAGTCAGGCCCACCACTACTCCTGTAATGCCCTTTCCACCCCCTGATCCAGCCACACCGACAGTGTTGTCTCGATTCATCCCTAAACTTACGGGACGGAGGACTCCACTGTGAAACCCTGCTCTCCAGGGGCTGTGTTGGGAGTGGGGAGTGCTTCGGGAAGGATGAAGAGCGTCGCAGGAAGCCCTTTCGAGCCAGGAGAGCTCTCGGCAGGAAAGAGAACAGCGATGTACGTTTCACAATTGAAACGCAACGTTTCAACCGTCTAAAATAAAACATAAAATCGCAGGTCCCGTTTTACCGGTTGAAGAGGCAGCCAAAGTCCTCTCTGACTTCCTGCATTCCCTAATGACTCCTCTTTCAGTCAATAAGCCCTCGTCCCAAAAAGTTGCGGTAGCTTAAAAGGACTTCAGGCCGTGGAGACCCGGGGCTGCAAGGGATTGGGTAGGGCTTCCTGGACTCCTCGAAAGCAACTCTCACCGGGAGCCACCGGAGGCAAGGAGCGAACAGCGCCGACGGAGCGAGTTTGGGTGGAGGACTTCCAAGAGAAAGTGTCAGGATGGAACGCTAAAGAGGCAGGAGGGACCGACCCCAGTGAACGGAATTGAGGTGTGGAGGCTGGCGGCGGGCGGGCGGGCTGGGTCCGAGGAGGCGCATCAGGGCGGTCATTACCCGCTTCAGCCATTGCCATTTCCCCCGCAGAGGAAGCTCCTCCGCGCCCGGCAGGAGTCTCCCGACTCCCTTGACTTCCTGTCTGAGGTGACACGGATACCCTAGGGGATTCCTGGGGAGCGCGCTGTTCCTCCCGGCCCTCACTAGAAGCCGAGAGCAGATAATCTGCGCCACCTGGCCACCCCCGGACTCACACACTCTCAACCCTCCAGTCTGAGGCCGGGGCTCTCCCACGGGACCTTTGCCACCACGCATCAAACTTCTTTCTCCCCCCAAGTGCGAGAACCCCCACTTTCCCTCTCCTGCACTCCTCCCTCCCTCTCTGCCTTTTCTGTCTCTGTCTTGGTTTGCTTCCCTGTCCAGCTTTAGCCAGGGAATCCTGCTTCTCTCGGTGCGAAGCCTCAGGGCTCAGGCTCGGAGTTGAGCAGTTCACCGCACCCTTGACTACCAGCTCGCCGCGGGGCAGCCGGGGGAAACACGCCGGTAGCCCCTCGGGCCCAGTCCCTGGCTCCCCATTGGCCCCCCGGTCCCCGCCCCCTCCGCGGCCGGGAGTGGCGTCAGCACGCCAGTCCAGCGTGGGGTTTAAATGCCCACTAGCGGGAGCCCGGGCGCTTCCATCCCGGAGCGCGGTCTGGGTTGAAATTGCCGGGGTGGGAGGGGAGCCTGCAAGCAGGATCCCGAGCCGGTGAGCGCGCTGGCCACCGCTCCGCCGCCGATGACTCCGGAGCTCGGGTCCAGGCGCCGCCCAGGCAGCATCACTGCGTTCCACCGACCCAGAGTTGATGAAAAAACACTTAGCCGTCTTCGCAGCGGGGAGCCATGAGCTGTCTGGATGTTATGTACCAAGTCTATGGTCCTCCGCAGCCTTACTTTGCAGCCGCCTACACCCCCTACCACCAGGTAAGTGTCTCTCCCGGGGCCGGGACGTTGGAGACGGGTGGCGCGCCCCTGCTTCCTGGAGCACCGCCTGCATCCCGGGGTCCAGGGCACCTCCGCACTGGTCCGGGGCGTCCTACCAGCGGCGGGAGCCCCTGGGATGCGGTGATTGCCGGCGCTGCCACACGATAGGTTGAGCTAACCCTTAGCTTGTCCACTTGCTCTCTCGGGAAGGCAGCTAAACCCTGCTAATGCGTGCCCGGTGCTTCCGGGGAACGATCACACGAGGATCGCGCGAGCGATCTGTCGGACTCCACAGATTCTTCGGTGCGGGCGAGGGGAGATGAGAGCAAAGCTCGCGCGGGGAAAACCTAACTTTGGTCTCAAAGGTGAGAGTGACGAGAACAAAAGCAAAGACCGGTCTCTTTCTGTCTAAAATACGAAGGCCTGCGTTTTCACCCCTGCAAGTTTATCTAAGGAGTAACATTTTTCCCGTTTGAATTCTCAAGGGATCAGGTCAATTAATTCCGGAAACAGAGAATTCGTTACAAAGAGAACTGCGTGAAAGCGTGGGTTTTATAATCTTTGCGCTGCAAAGTTCTGGGGATTATTATTGGGGTGCAATTGACTTGGCGGGTGCGAGCGTCGGAGATAGTATTTCGCCTTTCTAGAGCCTGAGTGGCTGCATCAGGCTCTCCTGTCGTCCACAAACCCACCTGTAAGAAGACCCCTTTACCCCGTTTCGGCGAACTCTAGAAGTTTCGATTAATTATTTCAATTCCTCTCTTCTCCGGGCTGAGTCTGGTAGACCAGTTTTTCTTTCCGCGTCTCAGCCGGTATTGTCGAAACTGAAGACCGTAGTCCAGTAAGAGAATAAGATCACACACCCAGGGAGACTTAGGAGTCGGAAGCAGGTTCCAAAGTGAGGGCCTGACTCCTCCTGTTCAAGAGAGACTGAAATACATCCCACCCTCCCTCCAACCCTCCAAGTTTTTGCCAATTTTGACTGCGAATTCAGAATGTCCCTTCGAAAATTTCCTGATGCATTAATGATGGCAGGTGTAGGTTTTGCTTTTTGCCTTTTCTTTTTAACCCCCTGCCCCTTTTAAACTTTCCATCTAGGACTTTGTTTAGTCTCACAATGTTAATTTAGGGAATCATCAGAGTCCCTCATTATAAGCCAAGCGGGGAATGTGGTGGAACTGGCGATATTTACCACTAAGTAACTCCAGTCTTTTGGTTTCAGCGTCTGAGATGGCTCCTTCCCAGGCTGGCACTATTGCAAGGAGGAGAGATGGGTTGGTTTTCTGTTTGGTCCTTTCTCCTCCCTGACCCTGGACCAACCCAACCTATGCCATTCAGTTCTCTGCTCATTTTTGTGTGATCAGCCGGCTTCAAGACCACCTCCGCCTGCATAAATGTCTTGACCCGGCATTCAGTCTATTGCCCATTTCTAAGAAAATATTTCAGCAGCTACATTTGGTTTTTAAAATTACTACAAGACAGCCACAATTTACCAATCCTTACAGCCAAGATCTTCTTTGTTCCTTGTTATTACTTGTTTCCTCAGTGTGCCCAGAGATGGTGAGGGTCGAAATGTTCATAGTCCACTGGTTTTTTTTCTTATTCAAAAGAAGAGCTCTTTAAAAACTGAGATAGACCTTTAAGTAGACAGTTTATGGGTGACCAAACAAATTTCAGCTTGCGTTTATTCACATGATCCATATCAGAATGTTACACCACATTTTTACCCCACTAGATTCTTTTCTAAATGGAACTATCTCTGACCTCTGTAGCAGTTCTTCCTTAACATTTCTGGCTGCAATGGAGTGGATTTTGGCATTTTCGTGCTCTCTCGGGACAATGCTTAAATCCTGCATCCTGTGCATCTGTCCTGGAATCTTAGGCAGGGGACAGTCAGGCCCTAACTGTACTTGGGTGCCCTTTATCCCTGGAGCCTGATTTAAAAAAATATATCTGTCCCGAGCCTGGCTCTGTGGTTAAACTCTGCTCCTATCCTGGCATCTTCTGGGACTTTTTCCCTAACATCTTCAGAGAACTTTCCCTGTGGCCTGGCAGCAAGTCTGGGGAGATGGAGACACCAAGAAGGGCAGATGGCTGCTCAAGGAGCACAGGGCTTAGGGCCTGGATGCCACTTTTCCCCCTGGATACCTTAGGGGTCTGAGGGAGTGAAGTGGGAACCCAATTTGCCATCTCTTTTGAAATTGACCTCTGTTCTTTCTCTCTTGGAGCAGAAACTAGCCTATTACTCCAAAATGCAGGAAGCCCAAGAGTGCACCGCCAGCCCCAGCAACAGCACGGGCAGTGGCAGCTCCTCCTTTTCCAGCCAAACTCCAGCCAGTATCAAAGAGGAAGAAGGCAGCCCAGAGAAAGAGCGCCCACCCGAGGCCGAGTACATCAACTCCCGCTGCGTCCTCTTCACCTATTTCCAGGGGGACATCAGCTCTGTGGTGGACGAGCACTTCAGTAGGGCCCTGAGCCAGCCTAGCAGCTATTCCCCGAGCTGTACAAGCAACAAAGCACCCAGGAGCTCCGGGCCCTGGCGGGGTGAGTGAAAGGCCCACTTCTAAGGGCAGATACAGAGCCCTCTAGGCCTGAGCCCACCTAGGAAAGGCAGCCAAAAGAATACTAGGTGTCAGAGAGGAGGTGAGGATGGGGCTTGTGGAGAGGGTAGGTAAAAGGAAGGAAGGGGGAAAAAATCTCTCCTTTGAAGAGGCAGAGCAGAGCAGTGACCTACAAAAACCACTAGCCTTAGAACTGAGAGACCTGCATTTTCCCGAGGGCCCTGCATATCCTAGCAATATGACCTTGGGCAAGTCTTTTAACCCTTTTGAGGTCACTCTATTTATCGGTCTCCAAAATTAGAATAATACTCACCCTCTTAACTGTACCTGGAGATAGCTGTCCGGCAAATAGAAAAATGTATGTAAAAGTGCTGTGGGAATGTGAAGCTTCCAGCATTGTCCCAAGCCACGAGGAAGGTCTTCACCTACAACAACCTCCAGGGTGCTTAGCAGTTCCTGAAAATTTGCCCAGAGGAAAAAGTCCTAGATTCCACTGGAAGCAAAACCTGCTGATGAATGTCTCTTAAAACGTATGTATGTATGCTTTTTGCCAGGCTTCAGCTGCTTAGCAAAACTTGATGCAGAAAATGTCTTTCAGTAAGCAAGTAAAGTACCAAAGAAATAAAAATTTAGGTACAGCCAAAACATCTCTAAGGGTTTTCCCCAAACACATCCCCTCTTTATTGTTCTACCCTTCTCACAAAGCACTGCTTTATCTAGCCTGGGACAATGATTTATTGGTCAAGTCAACTAAAGCTCCCTTCTATTCTGAAATCTCAATCTCCTTTTAGTCCCAGGGCAAGGGTGGGGGTAACTATTTTGGGGTAAGCTTTCTCACTAAACTTAATTTTTGATGTGTTGAACTAAGATGAGAAATGAGGATTTTGTAAAAAGAAAACAAATATTACATGGGGGGTGGGTGGGAAATGACAACCCTCACCCTCCCTTTTTCTCTTAAGAGTGTCTGACAGTTTGTGCCTAAGTAAGATCCCAAATCATTAGTCTGGAATACAGAACATTCTTTTTATTCTCCAGTTGCCTAAATATTTTTAACAGGAAGACTGTTTGCTACTTAGAATGCATTTTCAACACATTTTTAATTCTCTAGTATGTGGGACAGATGCCTTCCCTAGAGGAGGTCCTGGATCAAGCCCCCGGGCATTATATATCTTTTTTTCCCTCCCTTTTCACTAAACACAATAAATTTTATCTAAATGCTGTTGTTCTCTTAAAATGCTTCCCAGTGCTAGGGGTCAACAGTGATAACTGGCCATAAGAATTATTATTATTCCTGGCGTCCACACTTCAAGGGACAAATATTACTAATTAAAACTTTAAAGATCGTCCCTTTGTGTCCCTCTGCAAATAATACAACTGCTCCTTTAATATGTCCAGTTTATTCTTTCGCTTGAGTTCTTGGAAAAAAATATTTGAAAGAAGGTTTCTAGAAAGGAGGCTAATAATAGCAAGACTTTGAAATATGTCGATGGACTTCCAGTCTATCAGAGGCCTTGGAGGGGCGCATTTTCTGGAGCTGGGGAGGCTGAAACGCGAGAGCGGGTAGTGAAATCGCTAGGCGGCTGACCAAGAGTGAGAAGAGGTATCTTTAGCTTGGGAAGAGGATGCGGGCTGGGACATGGAGGCCGCGTCTACCCCGAGGCCGCCGGGGCAGAGCAACCTGGAGTCGGAGGAAGCTCCCTGCGCCCCAAAACTGGAACTGAAGGGAGTGTCTCTCCTTTCTTCCTCTCCCAGTCTGTCCTGGGGTTTCCGCACTGGAGACGCGTCTGCAAACTCCGAGGAAGCGGTCCTCCTTCCCAAAGGGTTTCCCCTATTTTGCGGTGCCTCAACCTCGTATTCGCAGGCTGCAGCACCTCCAGAAAGGCGCCGCCCCCGAGGCTGGGCTACAGGTCCTCTCCCCGCCGCTGCTTTCCCGCCGGGTGCCCGCCCGGCGCGTTCAGCTTTCCCGCCGTGCGGGGTTGGCGCTTCCATCTCCCCCGAGGTGACGCGCTCCTCTCTTCCTTTCCTCCCCTCCGCCTCGCCGGCCTGCAGACGGCTCCTTCCCGATGAGCCAGCGCAGCTTCCCCGCCTCCTTCTGGAACAGCGCGTACCAGGCACCGGTGCCCGCGCCGCTGGGCAGCCCGCTGGCCGCCGCGCACTCGGAGCTGCCCTTCGCCGCGGCTGACCCCTACTCA
Source organism: Enhydra lutris kenyoni (assembly GCF_002288905.1). Classification (NCBI taxonomy): domain Eukaryota; kingdom Metazoa; phylum Chordata; class Mammalia; order Carnivora; family Mustelidae; genus Enhydra; species Enhydra lutris. The sequence goes on from NW_019154101.1 coordinate 12,859,597, forward strand.
CCGGCCGCGCTGCACAGTCATCTGCACCAGGGCGCGGCCGAGCCCTGGCACCACGCGCATCCGCACCACGCGCATCCGCACCCGCACCACCCGTATGCGCTGGGCAGCGCTCTTGGCGCCCAGGCTGCCGCCTACCCGCGGCCCGCCGCGGTGCACGAGGTCTACGCGCCGCACTTCGACCCGCGCTATGGGCCGCTGCTGATGCCCGCAGCCTCAGGGCGCGCGGCCCGCCTCGCGCCAGCCCCGGCGCCGGCGCCCGGCAGCCCGCCCTGTGAGCTCTCCGCCAAGGGCGAGCCGACCGGCGCCGCGTGGGCCGCGCCCGGAGGACCTTTCGCCAGCCCCGCGGGGGACGTGGCCCAGGGTCTGGGACTCAGCGTGGACTCAGGTAAGCGGGAAAGGGAGCTTGGTCTCCCCGGACCCCTCCTGCCCTATGTCCGACCCTGGGCTGAGCCCCGGATCCCCCTTAGTTCTCCTTGGAGACCCCAGTGAGCTTTTGGCCCAAAGGTCTGCATGTCAGGGTTGCGCTTCAGCAGGCAGATGACCCAGTGTCGTCGGTGTGGGCAGAAAGAGAAAGAAAGACACTGCCCTAACCTGGCTAGTAGATACAATAGAGGATTTCCCCCCCCAAATTTAAATAAGCAAGCAAGCAAGCAAACAGTTAAAACGGTTCTAGCTCTGCGCTGTTCAATTCTGTAAGCGCTAGCCACACGAACCTGTTGAGCGCTTCGAATGTGGCTAGGAAGAATTGGGATGTGCTGTACACGCAAACGACACACTGGATTTCAAAACTGTACAAGGAAAAAAATGTACAATTCATCTCACTGATATTTATGTTGACTGCATGTTGGAATACTTTCGACACATTGCGTATTGAACATATTGGGTTAAATAAAATATATTACTAAGATGAATTCTCACCTGGTTCTTTTTACTTTTTTTCCAATGTGGCTGCTAGAAAATTTAGAATTATGCCTGCTGCTCCCATTGTGTTTTTATTGGACAGCGCGGATCTAGAGTACCTAGAGCTAAAAGTGTAGTTCAAAATCTTTTACAGCTCGGGGGGTGGGGGCGTATTGTGTCCTAGTGACAATTTTAAGGAAAGAAAAATGTGCTTCTGATATCAAACTAATTGCCAAGTTAAATAGGTCTCTTAAAATGTAAAAATTAAAGAGAATGTGGTTTCAATGACTATATTGAGTTTCTGGCTTAATGAGTTGAATTTGAAAAGTACATTCTTCTGCTTCCTTTATTTTTAGGGCGTAACCAAAAAATGGTTTATACTATAAACATAATCATTGGCTTGTAGTCTTGCCCACGCGCCCTTTCTTCAGGTGAAGATTTGACATTTCTGTTGGCTTGGCTTTTACTTTCATTCACACCCTTTAAGTGAATTCTGTGACATTGACAATAAAACAGTGGTGTTTGTCTTTCTCTTTCCTTAAATACCTGTGCCTTCCTGCCCCCAACCCCTTCTCTGTCCCTCTCTATTTCTCCTCTCCCTCTTTCTCTCTCTTTCTTTTGTTTTCTCTCTGTTTTCAGGTTTCCAGCGTCAGGACAAAAGCAAGGATCTGCACTGGTTTTAGACTGCCCACCTTGTTCCCTGTAGGTCTCTGCCTAGCGCCAGTTGCTGATGCTCAGAGCTGAAATCGAGTGGGTTTGTAATGGCTTCTGATCTTGGTTTGCAGCTCGTCGTTATTCCCTCTGTGGCACATCCCTCCTGAGCTGATCTGATGGCCCCGGGTTTCCCCTTCCCTTTCCCTTCTGACCAGCCACGGAGGTTCAGCATCTGGACCTCTCACTTCATGGATGAGGATGTGGGGGAAGGCAGAGACTTCAGACATCTCCACGTGTTGGGAAAACCAAAACATGCATCTTCAGAAACTTTGTCTAACTATATTCCTTCTGCGGAAAGAGCAGATCCAAAGACTCTGACTCATGTTTAATGACTTTGGGGCAAATCACTGGAAATACCTGTGGTGAACTCACTTAGGTGATATGTTGTCATAAGTTTTCTTGGAACGAGGAGGAAAAAAAGAGACTTTCTGGTGTGAATATTCTCTATGCTGATGTGAATTATGTCATTAAGTAGTGTGACCATCGCTCTCCTGATGTCTGTATCCTCACATTTAAAATGTATTTGTATTTGCATCGAAGACTGTGGTAGAGAAGTAAAAGAGGCCAATTCCTTCTTCCTCACCTCAAGGCCTCCAGCTCCCTTCGTGCCCACTCCCAGCAACACCAACTCCAGACACAAAAAGACACACTCTTTTCCTTTGGACTGTGAACATGGAAGCCTCAGCCTAAATGTGAGTGGCAAGTGGCTTATCTGGAGCCATCTGCCCAAGTCTTACTGAAATGCAGCTGTTGTAGGACAACTGTTGAAAACTCCAGAAATACATCGACCAAGGTGGCACTTCCCAGTGTTTGGCACGACAATTGCAATTGCTGGATCTATTTTATATGTGTGTGTGTGTGTGTGTGTGTGTGTGTGTGTGTGTGTGTGTGTGGATATATCATATTTTTTACGGGGAACATTTTACGCTGAAAGAAGAAACCCTTCTCTGCCTTCTCTCCCACAAATTCCATCTCTCCTTTCATCCTCCTCTGGATTGGTGTGGGGCGGGGCGGGGGGGAGCAGCAAGAAACCCGAACTGTCTCCATGAAGAAGAACCAAGAATCAACATAGGGGGAAGAAATGTCCACAGAGTCTCTAATACCTCGTATATTCCTCTCAGTCTCTGTGTTTACCATTTGGTCACTTTCGTTTTGGCACAGGGGAAGGGGTCTGTGCGTGGGCAAAGCTGAAGGTGATAAGGAAGAAGAAATGAACAGTAAAAATGTCTCTTTACTACAGGGTCGCTGTGTTATTTCATGAAAAGAAAATAAATGTCTTAGTCTTTCTTGAGTAGAATAAAATAATTTATAGTAGTACAATCTGATGTCAGTAACTAATACTACTTTATGTATATAGTGCTTCTTGTTTTTCCAAAGTGTTTGCCATTCTGTGAAAGCCTTTAACCCTTTTCCACTTGACATCAACCCTGGGAATGAGAAGTTAGGTATCCCACCTCTGTTTCACAAATGAGAAAATTGTGGCCCACAGAAGTCCAGGGCTTACCTGTCACATTTATTATTCTCCAGAAGAGAATTACTGTTGCTTCTTCCATTCTAGACTCTTAAGACAGTAGTCAGTTAAAAAGCATTTTTGAAGTATTGGTTATATTACAGTTTAATAAGGTAGGCTAAGAAAACAAACCTACTATGAGGCAAGAAAAAAGAAAGAGGAGAGAGAGAGAGAGATTGATATTTAGGAAATTAGGGGTCTGTTCTCTTAATTTTCTCTTGATGCCAAAATTGTATTCATTCACTGAAATACCTGAAAGCAATATTTTGTGTCATGTTCAAATTGCCCTTCTAGATTGTTAAAGCATAAAAATATTAGTTCAAATCTTGACCTTCATTATAACATGAGAAACAAATACAGTTTTTCTTGGATAATAGTCTTAAGAGTCGGGGACGGTAAGGGACCTAACTCGGAATATGGCTCAGTGGAGGTAGCCATCGCCTTGTTCTATCATCTAGGCAGGTGTGTAGTAGATTATGACTATTACGAGAACCTGTTACTGGTCTTGCTTCTATGGAAGGTACCCGATGATTATGCTGCATCAGATGTGACAGCACTCGTAATAACTGATGTTGATTGTTTCTCGGGCACTGGTCTGAGGGCTTCGTATGCAGGTTAACTCATTTAAGTCTCACAGCAATTCCATGTGTATTTATTATAACAATCCCCTTCTTACCCATGAGATAACCAAGGCTCTCAGGGGAGAAATAATTTGCCTAGTCCACAGCCAGTGAGTGGCAGAGCCAGGACACCAACCCAGGCCACCTGCGTGCAAAGACTGCGCTGTTACCCACCACACAGGCTGCTTGACCTCTTCTGATTCATCTTGGGAGGCTCAACTTTGGGTTTACTTTCTCCTCTACAGTAGATGAAGAAGGACTGGGAAAGAGGTAGGGCAGCCAAGGCTGACATACCATAGACCTTACGGAATCCCCAGTCTCCAAGGAACTATCATAGGACATTTTCACACCTCTTCATCAAATGATACTATCTATAGACCATTCAGTCAGATGCACATTTCCATTCTTCTCCAGGAGGGAATTATTACTGCTTCTCTTATTAATTCATTTCAGTATTTAGCAGACTTCACTGCCCTGAAGCTCTTCACACCCAACCGACCGAGTGGTGTAAGAGTTAGCCTGAGGTTTGGACACTGAAGCAATAACTAAAATTAACTCTGGACTTCTCAGTGGATTTTTTTTAATCCATGTTCCATTGGCACGGATCACTAGTATATACAAGCATAAATAAAATGCATTAAGTCCCAGCTCGCTTTGTAGAATTTGCCGCTGAGTATGCCATTGAAGAAGAAAGCACGTGGTGTGTTCTTTGCAGGACATTGTCTCCAGACAGTCCCCACTGGGAGACACTGTGCCCATGCTCCACTGTGTTAGCACTCTCAGGATCTCTGCTCAGAACCCACAGGGAGCATTTGCCCAGCCACAAGGTTCTGACTCCCGAAGCCTCTCCCCTGAGCTGCATCTGACCTGAATATCAGGTTGCAGGTGAGGAGACTCATTCACTGGAACTGGCCTTTGGGGCAGTCCTAACCAGACCATCCAGACTGCCGAGCCGGGCTCCAGCGACCTGGCACACGGGACACTCGGATGACAGCATTTCTCTCCATGTTAGACATTCCCCGAGTAGAAACGCAAGATGTCCTAGAACTGTAATGATTCTGTCTGTGTCATAAAAGCATCGGAGAGAACTTGGGTGAATTAAAAATCCTAACAGACATGCTTTAGCCCCCTCCCCCAAATTCATGCAAAATATGAATTCTCATGTCCGTCTTGTTAATACCCATGAAATGGTGCAGATTAGAGAAGACCCTGGTCGTTGATAAAAGGACATTCAAGGGAATGAAGGATGACACAGGGAAAGCCCAACATGACGTTTTCACATGTGTTCTATCTGTTTGGGGGGGCCTGAGAGAAAGATAAGCTTCTCCTCTACTCATCCCCACTGGCACTGGTGGCCTCCTCATGCAGTGTTCCCTGTGTGCTTGGCCTCAGCTGAGGGAGAGGTGATGAAAACGGGAGAGACAGCTCTCCGCCACCAAGTAATCCTTCTGCCGATTGCCTTCTGGCTGAGAACTCAGTCACCCAACTTCAGGGAACTCTATCTGTTCTACTCCTTTAGTTTAAAAGGACTTGCCATCCTGTCTCATTTCCCCTTTGAAGTTCTATTTCAATGTGTGGCAAATTCTAGCAATGATTTAAGATTGATTTGAGCCTGGATGGGAAGGAAGGCAGAGGTGGTAGATGTTAGGAGTTGAATCCCCTGAAGGGAAGCTTCTCTTGCCACTCTTTCTGTGTAAGTACTGCTCTTTCTGTGCCCTTTTTATCAGAGGAAACAACTCTTAAGATCAATTTAACCTCCAATTTGCTCAGAATCATAAATCCTGGGTTTAGGTGTGGTCACCCATACCCTTTCTATCAAAATAAACAGGATTTTTTTTTTTTTAATACTAAGGGACTAATCACTTTGGGGTTGGAGGAGATTAAAAAAAAAAGACTTAGACAAACTGCTTTGCATATAAATGCTATGTCTATAAATTGCATTTTAAATGTAATTCCTACAATGTCAAAGCATGAAAAGAAAACTGTAAGATATCTGAAAAGACTTTAAAATTAAATGAAACCAAAAAAATAGGATTCCTTTGTAAAATGGTCTTAACATTCTGTTGACAAGATGCTTGCAAATAATTTACATTTTGATCATACTTATTAAAGTCCATATTCCATGTATTCCACTTTCCTGGCAAGATTTTTAGGATTTATTATTATTCATTATCGATTACATAACCCTAAAATTTGGAGTGAAGGAATAAATGTCCTGAAGGCAGTGTCATTATTAGATTTGTTGCACGTACATAACTGAAGTTTTGACATTTACACAAGCAATGGGGTTAAGCAAACATAAATTTCACATTTCTCAACACCAGCTTTCCCTCATCTTTCATGAATAAATGAAACTCTAATAATATAAATATGGTACCTCACAATAGAATCCATCTATAGATCTCTTTCTCTCCCTCCCTCTCTCTCTCTCTATCTCTATCTCTGATGCAAGCCTAAAGGGAAATCAGAGACATGGTGCCCTCAGACAGGCATAGACACAAATGATTATTCTCACTTGACAGACCAACTGTACCGCTCTTCCCTTATATTTCAGTCCAGCCCCAGAGGGCTGGATCAGGAAAGAGACACTTGATAGCTGCTGGTTCCGTGGTTGAAATATTTGTGAAGTTAACGCATAATCTGAAAGCAGAAGCTAATAAATTATAGGGTGCTAATTGGAGCTGGAGTGGAGCTGTCAATCATGTTATCCTAAACACAGAGAGACCCTCTTACCCTAAAAAGGCAAAGCAGCCTTCAGGAACAGCTCCCAGTTGTTTGCAGCCTTGACCTGCACTCCAGCAGAAACATGGAGTTCAGGCAGCATGGACTAGCAGAGTTGCCAGAGGTGGTTCTGCTAATCCAAGCTACTTTAAGAAGAGAGACAGATTCTCTTCGGGGGGAAAGAGCAGAATATTTTTACTAAAGAATTACTGTTTTGAGAAACATACTGTTTACAGAAATAAATATATTGAATTTACTAGAATAATTATTGCTTTGGTAAAATGTTACCCTTTATTTGGAAACTTTCACTTTAAAAAACAATTTGTACTCAATGAGAGAAAAATCTAAAAGTCTCCACAATACTGTCATGTCTATCTCAAGTTATATTATCTCTCTGAGTTTTCTGATGCACTCTTATGGTACCAATCTCCTCTAGAACAAAGACAAGATGTCCAAATTCCCACTGCCTTACTGGAATTCATTTATTTCCCCCTAGAAAAGCAACAGCAGCATATTTCTTATTCCTTTGTTTTGTTCTTATAAACTCCTAGGACTCTCTGATTCTATTTATCTTCCAATGTGTCAAATGGCTGACGTGACTTTGTTCAAATTATCCTTTCCTGTTCCATTTCCCATCAACACTGTAATTATTACACATGCAATATGTAACTAATACATGCTAGAAAATTTCAGTTAAAGGTAAACTCAATTTTTGGGAAACAAAACTAAAGAGTTAAAATTTTTTGATTCTTAATCAATATTTGCATGACTCTGATGACCAAGTTACTAGGCAGAAATTTTTACCCAGCATTTATTTATGGAGTATATGCTTTAGTCTCTATGTCTATTTACAACTAGTAAAATACTCTTATAATTTGGAAATTTCTTTAGCATACTTCAAATAAAAATAGTTCTCACTCAGGAGAAGCAAATCACGTATCTTAAAATTCTACACACACAATGGCTCAAAACAACAATTATATTTGATGGGGATGTCATAAGTTTGTTTCTTCTCTGGCTAATTCTCACTGCTACAGGCTTGCCCTTATTTTTGGCAACTCTATAACTGGCCCTGTGCCAATAACACCACTATCAAGAAATGGGATGGAAAACAAAAATACATACTTTGTTGTTGTTGCTGTTTATTTTCACTAGATACAATCTTATTTCTTTTTTCTTCATCTGCCACATTTTACCCAATATGTAATGCATCCCAGAAAATAATGGATACTTTTTCATCTAGTATCATATGACATTTTTTTTAATATTGTACCTTCTTTTTTAATGGAAGTTTCTGATATCTTTGGAAGCACTGCTGAAAAGTTCTGTATTATTAGTGTTATCCCACCTTGCTTGGTGAAGTGTGAAATCCTGTTTTTACTTCCGACAATTTCTCTTCCATATGCAGAAACTGATAGAAAGGCATTAACAGACTTTTGTTAAGAAACACAGGGAATATAGCTTATGATACTCATTCTTATTCAAAGATTCCTAAAAATATTTTTTTGCTTGCACTTTTTTAAAAGAGTAAAAGAAGAGTCAGGAAATGTCAGATTTATATCCTGAGGGAAAACCACAATGAATGTGTATTCATCAGAAATGATGAGAAGGAAAATTAGTCACAATTTTATACTTAACCGTTCCAAACTATGTAGTTAATAATAATAAAAAAAAAAACTTGGTAATACTGATACCTTCATCTAGCATTGGTGTTTGAGATATCTGGTTATTTGATGTCCAGGGAATGGTGTTATTATAAATAAGACTGAATAGTTTACAAAAAAATCTAACTCTAGCTAAGCCTCATTCACCACTGATATATAATATTCTTTAGCCCCTTAACTGGATACCAAATACATTGAGGAGGTACCACCAATTATTGTGAAAAACACAGATAAAATATTGCATTAGTGTTTTATATTTTATTATGTGCAAACCAATTTTAAAAAAATATAAGTTGAGCTGAGGTTTGGGTTAAAAGTTAAAAGAAAAACTCTCTGGAAGCCTGCTTTGGTAAAGAAAATCATCTTATTAAAAGGAGTGGAGAGGGGTTCTCCACTTTTAGTAGGAGGCAGTGAGTGTCAAATATCATTTTCCTGCACTTGTATCCCACTCCTTGTGCTCAAGACATCACTTCAACAATTGACCTCTCTTCCTGCATCATCAGTTTGCCCACTCTGCTGGGTCATTCCCACTAATATAAAACACCCTGCAATATTCCTGCCTTTAAAAACAAAAAACAAAAACAAACTCTCTTGACCTCTCTCCTTGCAATTGCTTCTCTGTTTCTTTTAAATGACAAAATTCCTTACAGGAGTCATCTTCTTGCTCTCTCATGTATCCATTTTCCTTTTATCCTCCCTAATTTAGCTTCCACTACACACACACTTGTCACAGCCATTGGTTATCTCTGTATGTCTAAGGATACCGAGGATCAGTTCTCAGTATTACTTGTATCTGTCTCATCAATAGGGGGATACCTCAGTTAAGATTCTCTGATAAGCAGATGCCAAGACACATACTGTGTACTGGCAGCCATACCAATATGTTCTAGTAAAGATACTACATCTGGCAGAGCAACTGAATTACAGTTCTATTTGGTTTAACTCATGGTATGCAAGTCATTCTCTGGGATCCATGCAGTTTCTGAAGAGCTCCAGTGAATTAAATGGAGATATGATTGAAGTCATGAACCCTACAACGTTTAGCTCTTTAATGATGGCACTAACCATTGTCATAAAACCCCTGGGTTTTAATGTTATGGTTGACTTTGTTTTGAAATGGTTAGGGGAGGGGAAGGAGGAGGGCAGCAATTTCAGATGTTTACACTTGACCTGACACCTGTTAAGGAGAGAAGGGACGATTGGGGGGAAGAGCCTCAGATTACAATGCAATTCTGGGAAAGTCTCAGCTAGACCAAAAGGGAGCCTCCAAGTCAAAATGGCCTGTTAGTAGCCAATAATATCCACTCGGGAAGGAATGGCCCATTTCTAGTACCTCTTTGCATTCAGTCATTGGAAGGAAATGGCCCAAGGGAAGCATAACCTGGCATAAATGTCATAGTAGATCTGAAAATACAGCAGCTGGAGATGTCAGTTAGCCATGCTCCCCACAGCAGGTGCTCTAGAGAGATGATCTAAACAGCACACATTGGTGTCCACCACAGGGGACCATATAATTTATAGTCTGAACAAGATGAGTTTTAAGTGTAAAAGGGGCACTGGTAGTAATCCCGGACAACGGCATAAACTGGGACAATCCTGGGCAAAGTGGTGTATATGGCTACCTTGCCTGTCAATCATATTTGACACAGTTCATAATTCCATCCTTCTTCAAACATCTTGTTCACTTGGTTTCCAGGATTCTACTCTCTCGGTCTTCATACTGCTTTTCTGAGCCCTCCTTCTCAGTCTTTGCTAGTGTTTCCTTAGCTCCCTAATATCTAAACATGGAGTGACTCTGGCGTCATGCTTAGATGTTCTCTGTTACTTATAGGCAGACCTGGTTGAGCTGAGCCCATCTCATGGGTAGTCTCAGCCTTCTGTCCATATGGAAAACCCTTCAGCCTGAAGCCTGGTCCTTCCTCCCTCTCCAAATGCACACTTAGTGTCTCCCCTAAGATATCTAACAACCATCTCAAAACTAATATCCCAAGGATGCCTGGGTGGCTCAGCCAGTTAAGCATCCGCCTTTGGCTCAGGTCATGATCCCAGGGTCCTGGGATCAAGTCTCACATCAGGCTCCTTACTCACCAAGGAGTCAGCTTCTTCCTCTGCTCCTCCTCCTGCTCGTGCTTCCTTTCCATCTCTCTCAACTAAATAAATAAAAACTTAAAAAAAAACCTAATATCCCAAACTGAAACTTTCATTGCCACCCTGACTCTCAACACGAATCATCTCTGTCTTCTGCATCTGAGTAAGTGATAACTTCCATTCTTCCCACTGCTCAGGTTAAAATCTTAATCTTTCTTCTCTCACACCCCATACTTAATTTGTCAGTGAAATCTCCCCAAAAAACCTCAGAATCAACCACTTTCATCAGTTCCACCACTGTTTCACCACTTTCACTGCCAACCCACCATCGTCTCTTACCTGGTTGATTGTAATAACTTCTAGTTGATGTTCTTGCTTCTCCCTCAGCCCCACTCTACTCTCAGGCTCCTCTCCACACAGCTGGAATGATCCTTTCAAAACCCAAGTCACATCATATCTCTTGTTTGTTCAAAACTCTGGTGTTTTCCCATCATCCTCCTAAGAGCCTACAATGGCCCATATGATGTAACTACACTACCACACTCCCCTCCTTCAATTTTCTTCTGACCGTGTGCTCTTCCTTTCACAGACCAGGTATACTTCCATCTCAGAGAGGGCTTTTGAACTTACTTTTCCTTCTACCACAAATTCATATGACTACTTTTTTTTAATTCATCTCAGGTCTTCACTAAATATCTCTTTATTGGTGTGACCTTCCCTGGCTATTGAACATAAAATAACAATGGTCCTCACTCTCTCTCTCTGTCTCTAGCTATGCCTCATCCCCTGATTCTTATTTCTATTAATACTCAGCATCCTCTGACACATCGTATATATGTTTGTCACTTAGGTATATTGAGTAGATATTTTTTAAGTTCTTATTTACAGGAGGAATATTCTTGATTTGGGGACTATGCTCAAAGATGGACCAAATATGTAATTCTCTGCATAACGACAAAAAAAAAATGAACTTTTCAAAGACAAATGTGGAAAAGATAGAATGCGGTCTACTGCAGCTATGGAGGCTTTGCTCAGAACATCTATTCTGATTTTGTTCTGTCTTGACTTCCCTCTCCTGTGGAGAGCAGAAAGCTAAAACAAATGTTTCTCCAATTCATGTTCAGCTGGTGATCCAAGTTTGACTCAGGTTCCATATCAGACACAATCACATGAGACTTGAAATTTGCACTGAGATAAATGGGATGATGGGCATGTATTTTATCAATAGGTATTATAACAAAGGTAGTATAGTTCTGCAGCCAAACTTTATCTCTGAGTCTTGTTGATTTGGCAGAAATGGCTTCTAACTACTAGAAAAGGTGGCATCATGTGGGACTCTGAAGCTTCCTAATTTTGCACATAAGGTTTCCTGATTGGAGCACAGTGGTGCTGTTCCAGGACCAATAACCATAGCTAATTTACCAGCTCTGACTGAGGCAGCCCTATATTTATATACATAATAAGGGAAGCCTCCTGATTTGACAAGATCATGGCAGGAGAAGCAGCTCCTTTGGCAGCCTGGTTCTGCAGTATAGACTTGAAAACAGATTCTGGAATTTCACCCTCAAGTTTCTATTCAACCATCTCAGTAATTCCGGAAAGCTATCTGACAGACTATAATAAATTCTTTTATTCAAATTGTCTAGAGTGGAATCTGTTCTCTGCATCAGAATATTGACAAATATGAAACCCCAAAAAGAATACTGAATACAGAAAAAGATGTTTTTAAAGAACATTTTTAAGTATATCAAGTAATTGATTGAATAATAATAATTGACCCCGAGAGTAGGTCTCCTGATGTGACTTCTCTTTTTTTTTCACTCCCAGTTATTTTCTGCTTCTTCATTCTATTCCTCTCTGTTGCTTTGCCATTCAGAGAAAGGGTAAAAGTAGACTATACAGTCAGCTACAATATCTGCAAGGAAATGTTCTTTTGAAATGCAATGTTATATTTTTAATTTGCATTTTTGACTCTCCTCAATATGGTACAAGATCTCTATTCAAATCAAACTTATTCCCCATTTTATCGTCTCTTAGGTTTTTCTTAGATTTTTCTTTTCTCTTAGATTTTTCTTTTCCTTAAAAAATTTTTTTCCTTAAAAAAAATGCTTACTGCTAAACTTGCTTCCTTTTGGTTCTCATTTCCTTTTTTCTTTTGAAAAATTATGTCTTTGTTTAAAAAAATTATTCAATTTCTTTAAGCCTCTCCCATAAAATAGTTCACTATCTCTCCTGCTCCCCAACCCCACCTCTTGCACACAGCAAACACCAATCTGTTCTCCATATCTATAAGTCTGGGATTTTTCTCTCTCAATCTCTTTCTCTCTATTATTCTTTTTTAAAGAGTTCACATATAAGAGAGGCCATACAATATTTGTCTTTTTCTGTCTGACTTGTTTCACTTAGCATAATGCCCTTGAGGTCAATCCATGGTGTCATAAATAGCAAAATTTCATTCTTTTTATGGCTGAATAAATAGCCCATTGGATATACATACCACAAATTTTTTACCCATTCATCCATTGATGGACATTCAGGTCCTTTTTATACCTTGGCTATTGTAAATAAGGCTCCACTGAACAAAGGGGTGCATATACCTCTTCAAAAAAATTTTTTTTAAATATTTTATTTATTTATTTGACAGAGAGAGATCACAAGTAGACAGAGAGGCAGGCAGAGAGACAGAGAGAGGGGAGCAGGCTCCCTGCTGAGCAGAGAGCCTGATGTGGGACTCGATCCCAGGACCCTGAGATCATGACCTCAGCCGAAGGCAGAGGCTTAACCCACTGAGCCACCAAGGCGCCCCGAAAATTTTTTTCTTTTGATAAATACCCACAAGAGAAATTGCTGGATCATATGGTAGTTCTATTTTTAATTTTTTGTGGAAACTTCATGCCCTTTTCATTAGGAGTTGTAATAATTCATATTCCTATTAACAGTGCACAAGAATTCCTTTTCTTCCACATCTTTGCCAACACTTGTTAGCTCTTGTCTTTTGATAATGGCCATTCTAACCGGTGTGAAGTGATATCTCATTGTGGTTTTGAGTTTCATTACCCTGATGAGTAATGATTTTCCATCTTTTCATGTACCTTTTGGCCATCTGTAGTCTTTGAAAAAAAAAAGTCTATTCTGATCTGCACATTTTTTAGAAAAAGTTTTTATTTTAATTCCAGTGAGTTAACATACAGTGTTATATTAGTTTCAGGTGTACAATACAGTGACTCAACAATTCCATACATGACCCAGGTTCTCATCACAACAAATGCTCTCCTTAATCCCCACCACCTAGTCCACCCATCCCCCTCCCTCCTCCTCCCCGCTGGTAACCATCAGTTAGTTTGTTCTCTATAATTAAGAGTCTGTTTCTTGATTTGTCTCTCTTTCTCTCTCTTTTTCTTTTTCCCCCTTTGCTTACTTGTTTTGTTTCTTAAATTCCATGTATAAGTGAAATCATATGGTATTTGTCTTTCTCTGACTTATTTTGCTTAGCATTATTCCCTCCAACTTCAAACATGTTTTTGCAAATTCATCTGCCCTATTTTTAAAGATTTATTTATGTATTTGAGAGAGAGAGAGAAAGAATGAATGAGCAAGAGGAGGGAGAGAGAATCCCAAGTAGACTGCCGGCTGAGTGGAGCCCGAGGCAGGGCTTGATCTCACAACTCTGAGATTATGACTTGAACTGAAATCAAGAGCTGTATGCTTTGACTGAGGCACCTAGGCACTCCACTTCTGCCCTTTTTAATCAGTTTTTTTCTAGTTATTGAGTTGTATGTGTTCTTTGTATATTTTAGATATTAGCCCCTTATCAGATATATGATTTGCAATTATTTTCTCCCATTCAGTATGTTGTCTTTTCATTTTGTTTGTTTCCTTTGTTGCGCAGAAGTTTTATAGTTTCATGTAGTTCCATTTGCTTATTTTTGCTTTTGTTGCTTCTGCTTTGGCGTCATATTAAAAAAAATTTATCAATGAGACTTACGTCAATAAGCTTACAGCCTATGTGTTCTTCTAGGAACTTTATGGTTTCAAGCCTTATATTCAAGTCTCTACTCCACCTTTGTTTATTTTTATATATGACTAAAGGTAGTTGATGTCCAGTTCCATTCTTTTCCATGTCGCTGTCCAATTTTCCCAGCGCCAATTATTGAAGATACTGTCCTTTCTCTATTGTATGTTCTCGGCTTCTTAGTCATCAGTTAATCAACCATATATGTGTGGCTCTCTGTTCTGTTCTGTTGCTCTACATGTTTTTATGCCAATACCATACTGTTTTAATTACTGTAGCTTTGTAATATAGTTTGAAATCAAGAAGCATGATGCTTCCAGATTTGTCTTTTTCAAGATTTCTTTGGCTATTTGGGGTTCTGTGGCTTCGTACAAATTTTAGAATTGTTTATTCCATTTCTGTGAAAAATACCGTTAAAATTTTGATAGGGATTGCTTTGAATCTATATATTGCTTCAGGTAGTATGGATATTTTAACAATATTAATTATCCCAATCCATAAGTACAGAATATCTTTTCATTTATTTGTGTCTTCTTCAGTTTCATTAATGCCTTGTAGTTTTAAATATATAGGTCTTTCACCTCCTTAGCTGAATTTACACCTAGTTATCTTACTCTCCTTGAGCAATTATAAATGAGATTTACTTAATTTCTCTAGTAGTTTGTTATTAATGTAAAAAAAATAACAGATTTTTGTGTATTGATTTTTGTATCCTGCAACATTGTTGAATTTGTTTATTTGTTCTAACAGTATTTTGATGGAGTGTTTAGTGTTTTCTATATATAATATCATGTCATCCTCAAACAGTGACAGTTTTACTCATTCCTTTCTAATTTAGGTGTTTTTTGTTTGTTTGTTTGTTTGTTTTTTTGCCTAATTGCTCTGGCTAAGACATCCAACACTATGTTGAACAGAAGTGGTAAGAATGGACATTCTTGTCTTGTTCCTGATCTTAGAGGAAAAGCTTTTGGCTTTTCACCGAGTATGATGTTAACTGTGGGCTGGTTATAAGTGACCTTTATTATGTTGAGGTACATTCCCTCTATACTTACTCTGTTGTGAGTTTTTACCATGAATGGATGTTGACTTTTGTCAGATACTTTTTGTGCATCTATTCATATCCTTATGTGATTTTTATCCTCCATTTTGTTAATGTTGCATATCACATTGACTGATTTGTTTATATTGAAACATCCTTGTATCTCTGGAATAAGTTCCACTCCATCATAGTGTAAGATACTTTTAGTGTATTATCATATATATTTTTGCTTGTTTATTATGTCTTTTCCCCCACTTGGAATGCTAGAATG
Organism: Enhydra lutris kenyoni; assembly: GCF_002288905.1. Taxonomy (NCBI): domain Eukaryota; kingdom Metazoa; phylum Chordata; class Mammalia; order Carnivora; family Mustelidae; genus Enhydra; species Enhydra lutris. The sequence goes on from NW_019154101.1 coordinate 12,875,136, forward strand.
TAACCTCCACCAAGGAAGAGACTTTATTACTCCATTCCTAGTGCCTGTAACAATGCTTGCTATATGGCAAGCACTCAAAAAATATTTACTGAATGAGTGATGAATGAGTGAATGAAAGAATAGGTGCATCTACAAGGGAGCAGTAAACCATAGCATATCCACCCTAAGAAATTTTAGGTAGCCATTAGATACATTCCTGAAGGCCATTCCGAGGATAAAAGTGGGTTTGACACAGGGAAGAAACTGATAATGGTAAAATAAATTATTGCCACCCTTAGCATATGCTCTCCATAATTTCAAGGGCCTCCAGAATTTCAGGACTGTCCTAGCCCATTAGAAGCCTGTGGTAGGTGTGTCTGAGTGGTGGGGGTCACATGCCTGCCTTCTTGCTGCAAGAGGTCTTGGGGGAAGCAAATGGAATGTAGCTCCCACCCAGGAGATAAAGGTGGAGGAATTCCTCAGCATGACAAGGGACGTCATACGCTGGGCTATCAAAAAGAATGATAAATGCCCATTAGAACCTCAGAAGATCAGAGAGAAAATATCTCACCTCGTTCGGTGGAATCACAGATGTAGCAGAGGCCACAGGTCCTGGACCTTTCCTTGGGGGCTGTCCCGCACAGAACTCACACATTGGATTTGCCTGGGTCCCTCACCAGGCAGCCAACCATCAATGCAACCTCTCAGGCAATAAGCAAGTTAAAAAATGAACCAAATTATCCCCGGTACCAATGGATACGTGATCCTCTTCCAGGAGTAGTTTTTAGATAACTGTATAATCAAGGTATTTTCTATACCTAGCAAACATCCTGTCTACTGCAACTAATAACATACAGAATGCTTTCATTAGCATTGCTCTTAGAGCAACTGAGGCAATCAGGTTTAAATGAGTGACTACAAAAACATCATTGGCTTTATATCAGAGGGTTTCTTCGAAGAAAATTTTTAATAGATCCCATTTAGATATCTATTATTTCATGTAGATGCTAAACATCAGAGAGCTTAAATTAGCATCATATCATCTTCTATATTTAGTTTTAAGGAGAATTGATACTAAATGTAATCTTAAGTATTTCATGTATAAGACAGATAAGGCAAATGAAAATGACCTTTATATTAGCTAATTTCCATTGCAGCACACAAGTCACAGAGCGATTTTTACATAACCCAAAGTTTGTGGAATGCTAAACTTTAGGACTTAGAGCTCTCTTCATGGTCCTATTTTCAGTATGATTGAAGCTGCTCTTCCAAGCTTCCAAAATACAAAATACTTTAGGGTCATCATTAAAGACAGTATTTTATTGCAGTAATAGCATTCCAAATGATTTCCATGTCCTAAGTTCTGGTTCCTTCTGTACATAGCTATTTTGTCTCTCACCATCTAACCAAGATGCTTCTGGCACAGCCCAGACTGAAGGGTGGGCAACGGACTGAGGAGCCTGGGTGGGGGTGGGGCAGTTTCCCTTCCAGAGTCTTGGGTCTTCCTAAGCTTTCCAAACATTTAGTGGTTTACTTGGGAATTCTGCTGAAGGTTAAGCAGTTGTTATGGGGATTGTCACAACTGAAATCAAATGGCTCTTCAAACCAAAGAATTCAGGAATTCAGGAACTTTCCAGTGTTAATTTGGATCATAGACTACCATCACATCTATCATCCTACTAGAGTTTTCTTTCAGTAACTGCTTAATGGGAGGGTTTATCTCAACTCTGCATTTCCCAAACAGAGCTATTAATCAGACCCAGCTCTATATCCACTGTGAGTGAGACGGGCATAGTTCAGGCCTTCGGGCTTGCCAGGAGGGCAGTAAGCCACTTGTTTTTCTTGGCAGAGAGCTTTGTCCGCATGTGGTTCCTTCTCTTCTTTCCTCAGACCACAAGATTCAGATTCCTCGGAGCCTAGAGGACCCTCAGAATTTTCTTCACCCTGGCTACATCCTGTAGCAAGTACCATATAGTTTAACCCTTCTTGGTTCTTGGTTTCCATTAAGGCTATTGACATCACATCACCTGAATTCAAACAGATTGCACTGCCATCTTCATCTGTGAGAAAAAATGTAAAAGTTACACTGGTATCTATTTGATTTTCTATATCTCTAATATACAGGCTGTATAAGAATTATAACACCACCAACCATATACAGTAGTTCGGCAAACATTTATGAGGACCACCAGGGAATACAAAGATAAACAAGATATGCTTCTTGTCTTTGAAGCTACTGTAGTCTAGTAGGGGAGAAAAACATTACTATGGAAGACAATGTGTGCTGTATGTAATAAAGGAATATGTAAAATGTGGGAGAGAGCAGAGACAATAATTCTGCCATAACTGAACAGGTCACAGCCTTAGGGATAGGAATTAAGTGGTTTACAATGGCCCCTTTTGTCTAAAGTGCTTACCTTTTAGTCCCACCAGCTAAAACATCCACCTTGAAAGATATATCCATTTTGATTAATTTAATCATCTATTAAGATATTCCTTGGATGCTTAACACATCCCAGCCGGGTTCCAAGTATTGATGAGACAACAATGAACAAAGCAAAGTTGTTCTTCTTTGGAGTTTACATTCTAATGAGGGGAGACAGACAATGAACTAGCAGCCAACTAAGTTTGTGTTGCGTGGCGATGAGTGGCAGCAAAAGGGGGCAAGAAAATAATGGTGCGGGTGGAAGGGGGTTGCTACTTCGGAGGAAATGTCAGCAAAGTCCTTTCTAATGAGGCAAATTGCAAGTAGAGACCTGAGCTAAGTGAGAAAATTCAACACATGGATATCTGAGGAAAAACATTCAGGGAAAAGAGAACAGTGAGAACAAGGACCCCAAGGCAGGAGCACACTGAGTGTGAATTGGTGTGGCTGGTCCCCCTCAGCTGTCTGTCTCCCTGGGTCATGTCACATTAGTACTACTTAGCAAATAGGTAAACTAGCATGCTTATGACCTCATAAGGCCGATAGGGAATGGATAGGCCTGGCAAGTTTTGATGACAAAGTTGAGTTGAGGGAGAATGAAAATGACATGAAATATAATAACAGTGATTGTTGTTAACAGTGTTGTTGTTAACAGTGTTGTTGTTAACACAGAGAACATACTATGTGCCAGGTACTGTTCTAACCTATATACATATATTAACTCATTCCTCTATTAAGTGGATACTAGTATTATCCCTATTTAACAGTTGGGGAAACTGAGGCACAGGGGGGTTAAGTAATTTGCCCAAGGTCACATAGCTATAATTAAACCCAGACCGTGTCCCCATATTCACCCTCCCCAATGGGATGGCAGAGCTGCTGTGCTCTGTGAGGAGCCAAGTAGGTGGGCAGTGTGCCCTAAAGAAGTCCTTGAAAGGCATAGACTCTGAACACTCATGCTTGGGGCCAGAGTGACAGCAGAAAAATGGGCAGCCAGAGGGTAACCAGCCTTCCTCACAATTAAGCTCACATTATTTTGTCTTTCTCTATTTAAAGACTGACCTTTTTACATAGAAAAGTAGAAGAATTCTTGCTGAAACCTAACAGCAGAGCTTCTGAAACATTTCACAAAATTCTAGGTAATCAAAAGGGACAAATGCACAATATAAGCATAAATATATAAATGTATATTATGGGGATTGTTTCTTGGTGATCACTGTTTTCCAATTGCTGAGTGTTATTACCTGGATGAAAAATTTATGATTAGAAATATTACTGTTTAGTGGTTTACTTGGGAATTACTGCTCTTTCAAAATGATTATTTCACAAATCAGAAAAATTTCAGTCAACAGAGGGCGGCCCTTCTTTTGTCTCCATCATTCTTCCAACAAGAAGCATCCAAATGTGTGTCACTAAGAAAGGTGAGGTTGGCTGTGCTGCCAACCTTCTGCCCTTAGTCCTGATGTACACCCAGGTTGGGTTTCTTTGGAATGAATTTAAATGGAAATATGGGGAAAATAAACAATTTCAAAGGACTGAGGGAGACACCACTGTAGCTATTTTTTGTCAGTGGAATTTAATGATACGCCTGAACTTCAAAGCTTATTTTATTGTAAGAGCCTGTGAACCACTGGCCTTGCTCTATCTTACGAGGTGCGCATTTGTTTGCTGACCTTCCCACACTGTGGAAGGACAAGATGGCAGAGCGACAGACTCAGCCTCTTGGCCATCATTTCGTGTTCCTCTTTGTCATTCAAACATCATGAAAGTCCACAGCAAACCACATGGATAGTCACGTAGTGTTATAAAATACCTACCCCATAGAAATCAGATGCCAACCTTACTTAATGCCTAAGTGCTGAATATCTTTGGAAGTGTCCTGCTGTTAGGATTATAGTCAACATTGACTAAGAGCCATTGAAACACCCATAAGAACAGTTTTCTGTATATGATGATAGCAATCAACAACATCAAAAGGTGATAGGAAGAAATAAGATATTTGACTTCAAATAGTCCAGGAGCCCAGATTATTGAGGAAATTAGGACGTTCCTGAAAAGGCTTAAAGAAATTAGGCTAAAGGAAAGTTGAGAAAATGTCAAATCTTAAATCTACAATAAAAATATAGCTGCTCTTATTATCAGCAGCTTCACTTTCATACCTTTAATCATTAAACAACATATTTGGAAAAGTTCTACCCATATGTGAATTTAATTTTTTTTTCCTCTTGTTGAGTTATTTGGAAAAAACCTTTTACACGAGGCAGATAAATTCTTTTTATTAACTCTGGCACCGTACGTCAAAGGAAAATCATTAGCTACCTACTTCATTGGTTTAGAGTACTTAAAGCAATATTTAGTAACTTGACCCTGGCAAGATTTCAGCAATTAGTACATCTCCTTATTGCATAAAGAACTTAAAAGAGACAGTGGGAAGGAGGGTGTTTTGTTTGTTTATTTTTGTTTAAAACTGACAAGAAAGCCTGCAGGTCAGACCTTAAGGCAGAGATCCTGAACAAAGCTACCATGTGCTCAGCAACCCTTTCTTTAAGAGGGAAATATTAAAATAAAGACTTCCAAGCAAGACAGGGTATTTACAGACGAGACATATGCCGGCTGACTGGCTATGTTTAGAACAGCAGAGGAGCATTTAGATTTGTTTCCTGTAGGACTCTCTGGGACTGATGAGGTGATGTTTACAAAAATGTTGGGATGAAGTCACTGGGATATTTTTACTAGATGCCCAGATATGTTACTAATCTCTCTCTATCCTCTCTCTACCCCATTAGGTCAGTAGGACCATAAGATAAGCATGGTATTATTGCTCCCTGTAATCCTAATACCCACCATCTCCTGGCTTTTTTTTTCCTTTCAAAAAAGTCTTTCCAATGACTTTTTTACCTTCTTAGGTATCTCCAGTAATAACAGTCAAGACAGACATCTCACTGCTTTGCTAAATACACCCACCAGCCTGTAGAGCAGTAACCTATTATTAAACACATTCTCACTTATTAAAAAAGTAATTAAGTTTAGGCTTCCCTTGAAGGGACTGTTTTATTATTTCTATCCTTTGCAAATATGCCAGTTCTGCCTGCCAGTCTGTTTCTTCTCTCTGCCCCTTTTGTCCAGTCACATCTCAACAATCAAGATTTTTAGTGACTTCCCTATCTCTTTCCATTCCTTACCTTCAGGATTTACATTCACTATAAATAACAGAATGAGAATTTCTCTTTCACTAAAATTGAATTTCTATCATGGCCCAGAATTGCTTGTTGCTCTCTAAATTATCAGAGTTTGATTATATTCCCTGTTAAACTTTCTACATCTTATTCTGCATGTTTGTCTGCTTCACTATTTTTTGACTATTTAGAATTTTAATTCAGTCTGCCAAAAACTTGGCACCTAAATGACCAGGACAGGTCAAGGTATCTTTTCTAGCAAGCCAGAAGTAATAAGGTCTTTCATTATCCCTAGCTGCACAGCACACTATTAACAACAAATTGGGGAAAGTGTGTGGGTATTTTCCTTACAACAGCCATGTTTCTGTGAAGGCTGAGAGCAGAAGCCATGTTCCAGGCATACTAGGACAGAAACCATACTCCATCCCTGCCTCAGCAGTATGGCCACTGACAAATTGCTAAATCTCAGTCTTCTTATCTGTAAAATGGTTATATAAAAATACCCGTGTCATAGGGCTATGGTCAGTATTTAATGAGTTAATCCACATAGCACAGCGAATGGCACATAAAAAAAGGCTACAATAAGATTAGTTGGACTGGAGAGTATTATGCTGAGTGAAATAAGTCAATCAGAAAGAGACATTTATCATATGGTTTCACTCATATGCGGAATGTAAGAAATAGTGCAGAGAATCATAGGCAAAGGGAGGGAAAACTGAATGGGAAGCCATCAGAGAGGGAGACAAACCATGAGAGATCCTACTATGGGACACAAACTGATGGTTGCTGGAGGGGAGGTGAGTGGGGGTATGGGGTAACTGGTGATGGGCATTAAGGAGGGCATGTGATGTGATGAGCACTGGGTATCTGAAACTAATGATGTACTATTTTTTGGCTAATTGAATTTTAATTTTAAAAAGATAAGAAAAATAAATAAAAGCCATTCACAAAAAGGGTTTTATTCTCAGCATGCCTGGGGGGCCCAGTGGGTTAAAGCCTCTGCCTTTGACTCAGGTCATGATCCCAAGGTTCTGGGATCGAGCCCTACATCGGGCTCTCTGCTCAGTGGGGAGCCTGCTTCCATTCCTCTCTCTCTGCCTGCCTGTCTCCCTACGCGTGATCTCTATCTGTCAAATAAATACAATCTTTTTTTAAAAAGGGTTTTATTCTCTATATTTAATGTGAGCATTTGTTTGTGACTTATCTCAGCCTCACAGATGAACTAGGTAATGCAACGTAGTAAAAAGTTTTCTTAAGGGTTCATAGAGACTTCTGGTAGGGGCTACAGTAAAGGTCAACTCTCAGGCCCTCTTAAACTCCTTATGACAGCCTCTGTGATTTTTATAAAGTGTCTGAACACATTAGAAGTAAAGGACTCCATGAGCAAAGAGATAGATTTTAAAAAACGCAATACGCATCAGCTGTAAGATCCTGCATCCCCCTGGAGCTCTTTACCTCTGCAGCATTTGACCACTCCTTCCTTCATGAGCCTCTCTCATTTGGATTTGACAATACTCTCTTAGGACCTTCCTGTCCCTTTCTGGCTTCTCCTCTCTGTGCCGCCATCTTTCTTTGCCAGTCCCTAACATCTTGACTGTTCTCTAGGTCCCAGCCACCATTCACTCTTTTTATTCTGTACACTCTAATTGACTGACCTCATCTACACCCTTGACTTCAACTCCCTATATTTAGAGGACAGACCCTCCAACTGAATATTAGGCTTCTCCACTTTGCCCATAGCCTGCTCAAATCAAAACTGTGCAAAGCTGTTCTTCCTCCAATGCACCCCATCTCTGGGAAGAGCAACACTTTCACCTAGTTTCACAAATCACCAAGATTCACCATTGTCTCCTCTCTCTGTCACTCAGATATCAAATCCTACATCTACCTCTGGGCTTCATTCCTTCCTCTCTATACCTGTTACCATTCATTAATTCAACTTTCATCATTTTCATTTTTTTAACCTGAATTTTTCTGTATGACTACTCTCCCTCCAATTCCCTCCCTTGCCATCTCCCACCCTCTTGTGTGATAAACTACATGCGGGTCCATATATACCCCATTCTTTATTATATCCTGCCTTTCTACATACTGTGCCTCTGTCCTGAAATATTGTTTTTCTCACCTCCCTGCAAAACTGAGCTTGGAAGTTACCTCTCTCTGGTGGCTTTTATTGACTCTCTGACATATGATATGGACTTGGCATCCTTGCTCTGGACTTCCACAGTATATGGCAAGTAAAAATGCCTCCTATTCCCTGAAGAAGATGAAGCATAAAATCATCTGCTCCCCAAACCCTTACACATCAGCTCACTTATCAGAAAAAAGATAGCATAGAACTGAGCAGAGAATCTACTTCCCACTTGGTCCTCTAGATTACATCACCTTTATCTCTGAGTCCAGCCAATATGTATACAAAATACATAAATGAATATTTCTGTAAATGGTTGTAAATGCATGTTAAATATCTAAAAGCATATAACCAAGTTGCTAACTATGGCTAGCACTTGAGAGTAAGAACAGAGAGGAAGTAGGAGATTTTTGCCTTTTATTCTGTTTAGATAATCTTATATGTTTTTAACCATAAACATAAACGTAACAAAGATCTTTAAAATGTAGATACTGTTACAAAATAACATAACAAGAGCAGTTACCGAGATTAATTACTGGGAAAGTTTGAAAGAAAACTGGAAAGAAATCAGGAGTCATTTTTATGACTGATGTCAAATAACATAGAAACTCTTTTTAAAGGCTTTTAAAAAAGATAATAATTTAGCTTAATTTTATAAGGTCTGCAAAAGGGTCAGTCACAAATTTGAATCAGCGTCTTCTCAGTTAAGTGCTGCTTACAGAGGTAGGAGCAGTGATTTAGTAAGAAAAACATGCTTTCAACACCAGGCAAGCAAAGCTACACTGTGCTTGCCATTCACGTGTCTACACCGTGGGCTCTACCCAGTTACTGCCATTTATCTATTTTAGGAACAAAAGATTTCCTTTTACATATTGGCAAACAACCCCGGATTGTGGTTTCTCTCAAGTTTCCCTATGTGAGGTTATCACAAATAAGAACCAGGCCAAGAGGAACAGATTCAAATGGTTTCAACAGAATAACAGGGACAGAGATGCAGTCCTGTGACAAGGACAGCCAATAAAAGCAGTGCTCACAATTAAATTTTATATTTTGTATACTTTAATTTTGTATTAAAGAAACTGACTCTAATTGCTCAAAGGAAAGAAATACTCTTGCCTCCTTTTTTTTTTTCTTAAAACACATTAAATTTAGGTGCTTAACACTATGCCTTGCAACTAGTCAATAACTGCTGAAATAATTGTTTAAAACTTTTATCAAAATTCCATTTAGAGAAATACATTAAGTAAATACTTAGAAAATGAGAAGGACTCAATAGTATCTAGAATGGCTTCTGGTCTGCTTTTCCTTATCCTGTGTGATCTTCACACAGGCACAGATATGCACAGAACCCTCCAAAATGATGGGGCCACTGCCCCAGTTGGCACTCCTCAGAGCTCAGTCTGTCACTCAGCACTCAGAACCAGCGGAGTTCCGCAATGGGCAGGCAGGTGGAGCCAGTGTGGGACAATTACCAAGGCTTCTCTGATGAGGGCCCTGAGGCCTGCTCAAGACAAGCACAGCCCTCTCCAGTCTGTCACTTATGGCTCATTTCAAGAAGCCAAATGATCCATGTTATTTCCATGCATGTCATGGAGTCTAAGTTACCCCCAATTCATATTCAGATATACAGCATGCAAGACAAACAGGTGTTCATCCTGTGCTGTGTGTTCTTCCCTGCTGTTAGTCAAGAGCATTGCTGCAGGCAAAGGTCTCACTCTGCACTCCGTGACAGCCAGCAGCCTCTCCATCAGTCACTGACTTCGGAGAGATGCTGACTTGTGGTCTATCTTGCCAGCTTCCCTTCTAAGCAAAAGGGTCTGTATTCACAAAGGACCCTGGGAACTTATAATAACCAGACGAAGTGCTAGAGCAGCTAGAACTGGATCATTTTAGAATTCATTTTAACCAAGTAGGCCAATGTATTATAAATCTGACTTTGGAAATGAATTAAGTGACTACTGGGTTTTAATTTCATTTTGTACTTTTCATTGAACTCAAAACCATTAGTCTGCCCGTTATAGCAGAAAGCTTCCAGAAGATTATTGCCTTATTTACCAAATTACTGAAGTTGTGGTCTCAGACTAGACCTTAACAAGGCGTGAGCCACTCCAAAAATCGTGGCAAAATTACTCAGCAGTTAGACACATGATTAGATATATACATAGCATCACAGATGGCTCTTAAAAACAGTGCTCAGTGAGAAAGAAAAATTAGCTTTACAAATGCAGCAGCATCTGTGTGTCCAAAACGATACACATTTTGCAGCAAAACATACAGATAAAAAGATACACATTAAAGGCATTAGAATGGTTGCCCAGCCAGAGGAGCAAGGAAATAGAACAGGAGAAGAACATGGAGATAAAGGGACTAAACAAACAAACAATGGAGAAGCCCCACATAGACCAGTGATCATAATGTACCACCAACTAACCGTCTATAATTAACTCAGCTCTGCACTTGAGGTTGAAACGAGTATGAGGGGTGGAGGGAAAGGAGAACAGATCTCACAAAAACAGTCTAACACATTAATTCTCCTCCTTACTACTTCAGATGATAAATCCAGGGGCCATATCACAATTCTTCTTTTTTAATTTAGTGTACAACTCAAGATAATTTCCAAAGAGGAGTACAACGAGCACTTCATTATTATGAAGATGGTGCCAATATATTATTCTTTTGATTTACCATAAAATGTCTTCTATGTATATCCCATTTTTAACCTCTTCAATTCACACTGGAGAGAAAAACCAGAAAATTCTGAAAAAGAATCAAACTTACCTTCAAAGCCTTCATTTATGACTCCAGTGCGGTCTGTTTCTTCTCTGCATTGAGAAATACTATTTAAGGAAACATTTCTGAATAACTGAAGCTGGTCTTGGATTTTGTGGAAAGCAGGTCTTTGGTCAGGTTCTTGAGCCCAACACTGGGTCAACAAATTCCACCTGGATACATAAATGGTGATTGGAGATCATTAGGCAACCAGGACTGATAGTCCATGGAAGGTCATTTTAGAAGGCAACACATTTGACTTATCTCCAGTTTTCCATAATTAATATAAATAAACAGAACAAAATCTGGTTTCTAGTTTAATAGTGCCTTGCAATATGACTAACTTTGTTACATTACACCTTTCTTTTGAAAAGCTATTTCTTTGGAAAAGCTATTATTTGTAACAGTTGTTAATCCAAATAAATAAATAGAATGCTTGGAAAATTATTACTCAACACATAAGGGAACTAACAGCTATAAAAATTATTGAAGACTAGAAAGACTTTACATTCATACATGTCAAACAAAATCTAAGATTACTCCAAGCCGCATAGATCTTAAGTGTCAGAACCCGGAGTATCATTATACTGTCAGATGAAGTAAGAGACTCAGTTTCCTCAGACAGTAATAGCTGGCTTGTTAAACATTATTTTTTCCTTAGCAGTTGTCTAAGGAACGTCTGTGTAGCACTCCTAACTGTGGTCATCCATTCAGCAAAGATTTATTGGACACTTATTATATACCAGCAGTATATCAACAGCTCACAATGTGGCAGTGTGGCTCCTGTCCTCACAGGGAGATATAGATAGTAAATGTAAGAGGGCAACAAAAATTTACCCTACTAACACTCCTATGAACAGGAAAAAATATAGCTCTTTTATACTGTCTGCTACTAATTAGGTCTTTCTTAGAGCCCCCCACCCAAAAGAAAAACAATTAATTCATTAAGTACAATAGAGCTTAAAACCTGGTATAATTCATATTTTAAATAATCTTTTTAAGTAATGCTCAGTCTTTTCTGCTTAATAACTCAATCTCTGTTTGTAGGCTATTCCTACTCTCTCTGTTCTCTTCTACAAGATGGTGGCAGCATATCTTTTGGGTGAAAGTCTTATGTGACTTATAATGGCACAGCAAAGAACACTTTGGACCCCACTGTGCCCTCCAGATCTTTGCTTGTATCAGAGTAGGATGATGAGGAACTCGGTGAGGAGTGACTAGTGTGGTCCGTTCCGCCACCAAGCAGCCCATGGTTTCTTTACCTTTCCTCTGCCCCCAGCTCCCACTGAAGTGCTCCTCCCTTTCCTTTCTCTAGCCATAACCTTCTCTGAGGCTGCCTCACATCCTGTATATGCTCACAAGGCCCAGGGGGATCCCTTCCTGTTTCTGTTGTGTGGCTACAGGATGTTCCTTGGTCAAATATCTAGCTTTCAGCAAAATGTTCACACTGCGTGGAAAGCAAAGTAAGCTTGTGAGTACAAGCTTGACATTCTCTGTCTGCACATGCCCTTCTACCTTATTCCTGATGCTGAGTCTCCATGTCAATATGGGAGAGAGGTCCCCTGCTCAAGGATCAACTTGCCATCCTCCCAAATTGGGAGAGATGGGCAGTTGCCCACACTTGGCATAACTGAAGCCTACAGGAGGTTTTTCAGAACCCAGATATGCAACATTATCACCCTCCTACCTCTATCTGTCAAGGTCTCTTCTTCCTACACTTCCCCAGGGCTTAGAAGGAATGGGGTTTCTACTGCTCCCTCTTTTTAATTAGATTATCCTTACACAGAATTATAGGTTTTAGTTACTCAAACCTGGCACTTAACATACTAACAAGGAGCTAAAGGATTCTAGATAACCTCTCCCTCCTCCAAACCTGGCTTTTGAGTCTACTGATTTACTAAAAAGGTCAAAGTATCTGTTTGGTTGTTTGTTTTTTGGGGGTTTTTTATTTTATTTTGTTTGTTTTTTTTTTACTTCCTGGACCTAGAGGGCAGACTGGGGACAGGGAGAGAAAAACTGATGAAGAAGCATAAGCTGGGAAGTATTTAAAAATATTGGTACTACGGGTGGCGCCTTCTGTTAAGCATCCGCTTCTTGGTTTTGGCTTAGGTGGTGATCTCAGGGTCATGGGATGGAGTTCCATTTGGGCTTTGTGCTCCCTGTGGAGTCTGCAGGAGACTCTCTTTCCCTTTGCTTTGCCCCTTCTCCTTCCCCATCCCTGGCTCACTGATCCTCACTCTTTCTAAAAATAAATAAGTCAATCTTTAAAAATATTAGCATTGGGGCACCTGGGTGGCTCAGTGGGTTGAGCCTCTGCCTTCAGCTCAGGTCATGGTCTCAGGGTCCTGGAATCGAGCCCCACATCAGGCTCTCTGCTCAGCGGGGAGCCTACTTCCCCCTCTCTTTCTGCCTGCCTCTCTGACTGCTTGTGATCTCTCTCTCTGTCAAATAAATAAATAAAATCTTTTAAAAAAATTAAAAAAATAAAAATATTAGCATTACCATATCAAGAGATTAATATGCAGTTACAAATTACAAGTTCTTTAAAAAAAAAGTACTAAAGAAAACCAATGTGAGCTCTAATAGAGGTGGAACATTCTCAGTATGTTGCTTTCAGAAGTGTACTCTGAAGAAGTGATATTTAAGCCAAGGAACTTTGTAGGAAAATAAGATGTTATTCATGGGAACCAGGTGGGGATAGGATGCAGGGAACACACTAGAAGAGGGGAAAGCACAGATAAATTCCTAAATTTGGAAAGAGCTATCTCATTTTAGAAACTGAAAAAAAGCCAGTGTGGTCAAAGAGCTGTCCTTGAGGGGGAGAATGTAAGAGAGGAGATCAGAAGAGGACGGTGAGATCACGCAGGTCTCATTGGCCAGGCTAGGAGTTGGATTTTATGGCACTATGATTCAAAGCTGTTGAATGTTTTTAAGAAGGCATGATCTTCACATTTTTAGAGAATTGTTCCAGCTGATATATGTGGAGAATGAATGGACCATAGAAGGATAAGTTAGAAGCAAAGAAGTTATTAAAGAAGACAAGGTGAGACAACTAAGGTAATGGCAGCAGTGGTAGGGTAAGTATATATTCAATCCCTGGGTGACAATGACCAAGAAATCATTATAAGTATTGTATTTGGAATAGCTAGTATCTATGTTAGAAATTATAACAGAAAACCTCCATTCCATTAGAGTATGGAATGGAAAGGCCATTTCCATCTGTTTCGTTTCTTGGCAAGCACTTCAGGTCAGAGTTGGTACTCAGTATCGGAGTATTATGGGGAAACCTAATATTGGTCTAGTTTCCAGTATTCATCTGACCTCACATACATTACAAGGAATTTACATTCTTTTTTTTTTAATTTTTAAAAAAGATTTTATTTATTTATTTGACAGGCAAAAATCACAAATAGGCAGAGAGACAGGCAGAGAGAGAGAGGTGGAAGTAGGCTCCGGGTTGAGCAGAGAGCCCGATGCAGGGCTCGATCTCAGGACCCTGAGATCATGACCTGAGCCGAAGGCAGAGGCTTTAACCCACTGGGCCACCCAGGCATCCCAGGAATTTACATTCTTGATATAGAGTGCCCAACTTGGCTCTATTTCTTAAAAATGAGACTCAAGGCTGTGAACCTATCTTTTACATGTTTCTTTGTACCTCTCATTTAAAAACAGGGATGACACAAAGAATTGGACGAAAGATGATTAGACTCTGAAATAAAATATCATAATTTATATTTGATCATGCAATTTAAACCAATAGTTAAAGCAGAATCTTGGTGATTCACCTAAGGATTGTCCTAAGAGATGCGAGGAGAAAGTATACTTCACCACAGAAATCATATCCCTTCTGAAAATACAGTTGCAATTCAAAGATATTGCCAAAAAGTAAATAGAATCTCTCAAGACTGCTGTATGTTAATTATGAAGGTTTTTTAAATTTGTTTACAACCTACTTCATTACTTTTTAAAAGATTTTATTTATTATTTATTTATTTATTTATTTGAGAATGAGAGAGAGAGAGTACACCCAGGGGGAACAGCAGGCAGAGGGAGAGGAAGTGGGAGAAACAGGTTCCCTGCTGAGCAAGGAGCCCAAGGCAGGGCTGGATCTCAGGACCCGGGAACTATGATCTGAGCTGAAGGCAGCCACTTAATGGACTGAGCCACCCAGGCACCCCTAACCTGTTTCATTTCTACAAACCTCTCAAGATACTTAATGGAGATGATTCAGAAGGAGAGAAAAGAAAAAGAGCGAGAAGGAAGAAGGGGAAAAGGAAGGAGGGTGGAAGGAGGAAGAAGCCATTCTTATAGTAGCCACTTAGTCTGTTTCTCACCCACTCACATGACCCTCCAAAATTCCAGCCTCTTGTTTCATCCATGTAACTTATTTCAACAGACATTCCTATTGTCTTTTGTCTAAGGGGCTTTCAGTTACATTGAGTTCAATCATTATTCTTAATTTCAGATGGCAAAAATATATGACCTGATAGTAAATCAAATTTTTCTCTCCTACCATCTAGGAGCAAATGAGCAGGGAATTGCCCTACATTAAGAAAAAGGAGCTCTAGAAAGCAACAGTCATTTAAAAATGGGGAGTGCAACTTTCACTCTTAAACAGCATTGAGGTGGCAATGGAATGAAAAGGCATTTATTAGTTTAACAATTCCTGAAACATGCATTTCTCATAGCTTTCAGATAAATTAATAACAACAACTATATCTTTGGCATCGGGTCTTCCCTTACAATACTGCACTTGTCACAATTCAATATCGTGCTTTTACTATATTAGAGTTACAAGTATTTGAACATAGTACTCTAAATAAACTTACAGGTCATTCGCTTTCTTAAAATTTCCCTAGGCTGGTTTTTCTAGCTCTACAAAATACTCACTCATACTTGAAATATTTCACTTGGCTAAGTGTTCAGGTTCAAATTTCTCCATTCACCATGCCAACCCTTTACTATTCTTTGCCTCAGTGTTTTTTTAAGATAGCATGAGACTCATTAGCCATGTTCATTATTGGTCTCTGTGAGTATTACAGCCCTTGAACTCATTAAGCAATTGAAATTTAACAGATGAAAATTTCACATCATCATTCAGTATGAAGGGGATGAGTTTCTATAGGTATTAAAATAAAGCACATAAA
This sequence comes from Enhydra lutris kenyoni, assembly GCF_002288905.1. Lineage (NCBI taxonomy): Eukaryota > Metazoa > Chordata > Mammalia > Carnivora > Mustelidae > Enhydra > Enhydra lutris. Next base: position 12,890,763 of record NW_019154101.1, read on the forward strand.
ATACAGATTTTCCAGAACTCCCTTACTTGTTACAACCAATCCCAAAGAGACAATTAGCATCTAGGTGTACATATTTTTAAAGAGGTGAAGAAAAGATGGTGAACCTTCATACCCTCCCATTGTCACCTCCTACATTCGAGATTCTCTCCAGTAGTTTCGTTACCACTGTGATACCTCTGTCAGAGAACCCCAAAGAGCTCTCACTTGAAGTAGATTGCCCTTTGATCTGTTTCTTCTCAAGAGTGGCATGGATGTTGTGCAAACTGAGAGTTGAAGAGAATACTGAGGACCAGGCTTTCCAGCATACATCCCAGGCTATGGAAAGAAGGGCAGGAATGCTCTGAACTCCTGCATTCCATTAATAGTTGAGCACAGCGTAGCCGTCCATGTGCTCACCTGACCCAGAGTGCACCCAGGTGCTGAGCATTTAGACAGTGAATAGAAGGTGCTATGGGGCTCAGTGCAGACTTTCAACACTCTAAGCTGGGCCTGTGATCTCCGAGAACTGCTTCAAATAAAAATCAGTTCCCTCTGTACTCTAAGGAGAGTAGTTAATCTTTATCATGACAACTTAAGGCCGTGGCCAGATTGAATGGCATGGCTGAGAGCTCCATTTCCTAGCACACATGTTTTCCTGGATGGCAATGGATCCTTAACCTTTCCGGGGGCTCTGACAGGTTGCAACGCTCAGGGGGATGGAACACGGCTTACTTTTTAATGACATGTTCACATCAACTTCAAAGCCACCAGTGGAAAATTTGGGCTTTAAGTGAACTATAATTTTATAAAATTAGGGCAATAATGTATCCAACCTATGAATTATTCAACATAAAGTTATATAGAATATGAAGTTATATAGTTATAGAAGTTATAGAAATTCATGTTATATAAATATAGAATACAAATGTTACATAGAGCATCTCTTTCTGCCTATAAACAGAAATGTTTTTCTAGTACTTTTCTAGCAATGCTTGTTCCTCCTCCTTCCAGTTGCATATTTGGCTACACCTTGGTAGAGCAAAGTTCAACATACCTATATTTTTCTGCTCCACAACCTCCCAGTAATCCTCTCCAAAATAGATGAACACATCCATCAAAATGTCTACTTCAGTGATTGATTCCTAAAGTGGCTATCCAAAAAAACCAAAAAACTGTGTACTTGCCATGAGGCATATGGTACCCCCTGAGGCAGGGGGGAAGAGGCCAGATAAAATGCTAACAGGATAACAAAAATTCGGTACAATTGAAATTCGGAGGAAAATTTCTTCTGAGCATTTGATAGATACATAAGAGATACAAAGAAGTGATTAGTTTGATAGCCAATAAAAAAACATTTCATGCTTAGGTATGCTGGGGTTTTTCCTCAAACCCTAGACCAAAGGTTTTCAAATTCTGTATAATTTCTGACTTCCCATTTCCAGAATTTTTCCATCTCTCCCAAAAGGACTATGAATCCTTTTTAAGCATGGTCACCAAACATGATTGGGTATGTGAACATCTGAGCTCCCTATAAATGTCCCAGAGTCTGTAAAAACTCAATCAGAAACAAGCAGTGATTCAAATATTTTTTTTCTTCTTCATCTTCTAGTTGCAAGATTTAAATAATACAGAAATGTTCACCGGTAGAACATCCAACCAAGGTGCCCAGTTCTTAATCATCCTTTGGCTCCGGGCAGAATAATCCTCTAAAATAACACAGCATGGTCAAGGCAGTACAACCTCGTGCGTATCCGCATACTGCTAATTCCTTTTGCACTTGTCTGTACCACACAGTTTAGCACTTTATTACATGTGGGCTTGTTATCCAACTGTTCCGGGTGCATTTCTTTTCTTTCAAAACACATTCTGAGATGCTGAAGAGCTGGGCTTCTGGGTTGAACACCCATGTTTTCCATACACTATATGGCTTGGTATTGTGCACATAACAGAAGCCTCTATACTTGTTCAGTATTTGTTCCTTTTGAAACTTTTTGGGTCAAACATCCCTTAGGAAAACTTTCAAGACTTGTTGTATCTGCTGAAGTTTTTCACAAGAAGGTAGATTTTACTCAGCAAAATAACTGGGCGTATTTTTCTTTACAGTTAGATCAAAATCACTTACTCTTTTGAGAACCATGAATTTATTAGACTTCAATAGTCACCAGGTTTGGTTTAATAGAGTCACTAATTCTTAGTCACTTTGTGTTAAGTTCATAAATAGATCGCAACCCATGTAATTTTTAATAGTACTATGTCCCAGTATCAGCTGCATCAACAGAGGCCATCCAACATTTAAACAATATATTCCTATTTAATAGAATCTCCTAATATGCAAATCAAGATATTAGCCAAATTAGATCTTCCAAAATAAGATGAATATGTGTGTATTTCTTCATCAGAATTCATCTATCAAGGGGCGCCTGGGTGGCTCAGTGGGTTAAAGCCTCTGCTTTCGGCTCAGGTCATGATCTCAGGGTCCTGGGATCGAGCCCCGCATCGGGCTCTCTGCTCAGCAGGGAGCCTGCTTCCTCCTCTCTGTCTGCCTGCCTCTCTGCCTGCTTGTGAACTCTCTCTGTAAAATAAATAAATAAATAAATCTTTAAAAAAAAAAAAAAAAAGAATTCATCTATCAAGAGTATAAATATATTCTATTCTTCTAAATTTTGTTTCTGAAGTGAACTATCATGCATATATAAAAGACACCATTGTGTATTTAGTAAATTAAATGTCACCATCAACTTACATTTTACGTAGACAACACAAATATATAAATTCAAGTTTTTGTTTTAAAACACCATGTCAGTGAGGCATAAGACTGCATTGGCAAATGTTTTGGGCTTTTAGGTGCTTATATTAGCATTATTAACTTACAAATCATCAGGACAATTTCTCGGTGGCTCCAGTCTCCCTCCTGTTTGCACATAGTTTAAAACATCAAGGTTGGAATGCGTTGGATAAGGCTGATGACCAAGAGTTAAAATCTCCCAAATCAGAATTCCAAAAGACCTAAGGATGTTAAAGAGTTTACTTTAATTATACTTATTACAAACATCATGTTTAGAGTAGTTTGTCCAATGTAATTATTCCTGGGGCTATTGGGGTCTGCTTTGCGATTGGCATTATTGGCCCCATAAAAGGCAAATGGGAGACTTAAAAGTAAGTTGACCTCAAGAAAAAGTAGAAAAAGCAACTGCCTACTAGCAACACTTCAAAGGTGATAGGAAGTTTTAGGGGATACACACACACACACACACACACACATACACACAAACACACACTTTGTTCCTCCTCCCCAGCTGAAACTGTGCTGCAAACCTCCATTACTTGAGGCTTTCATAGTTATCGATGTGCAGACTAATGCAGGGGTAAGCAAGAAAGCATTTCAACTTTTCCCCCATGAGTTTGAACGCTAGTAAACATGGAGAGGAAAGGCATGAATGTGAACTGGCAACACTGAGGTCCAATTTTCTCTCATCACCAATTTTGACTGGGGCCAGTCCAGCTTAAAAGTTACTGAGTAGATCTAATCAAAATTTGGGATTCACGAGCCAACATGAGTGCCAATTCTAGTAATAAAGAGATGCCCAAACCTCCCCAATGCCATACTGTTTTTGAGATCCATGATTTAAACTCTTACCTATAAATTAATGACCCCCACATCCCAGAAGAGTAGGCATTTGGACACATACTTGGACACTGGTCATATTTATGAATTCCTATTAGTCACAGCCACTGTGCTTTTGGACAGAGATAGAATCCTTGAAGTAAATGTATCTATTTCACATTTATGATTAAGATAATGGATCAAAACTGATAAGGGTGAGGGAGGAAAATACTGAGACCCGGGACTAGTCCCACAAGTTTAGATGACCTTTCATTTCTGTTCTGGCTCTGACATTGGCTGGGTCTGCCTGAATTCCTCTGTGTACTGTTAAACTCACCATACGTCAGACTGAGTAGTGAAGATTCCATCCATCAAACTTTCTGGAGCCATCCACCGAACTGGGAGTAGGCCTTCCCCTGTCTTTCTATAGTAATCATTTTTATAGATGTCCCTCGCGAGCCCAAAGTCCCCAATCTTCACTACCCGTGATGGACTGGTGTAGTCTTTCACAGACACGAGGCAATTCCGAGCTGCCAGATCCCTATGGCAAAAGCTTTATTTAATAATACTAATAACAAAGTTTCAGAGCTCAGACAAGGAACCCTAGCAGGTCTTTAGAGAAGAGACACTTTTTACAAAAATTTTTGCTATTTTGAAGTCACGAAACATTTAATTATCTTGTATGTTCTACCCAAACCACAGGTGATTATTGTTTCAACGTCCGTTAAGAACCTTGTATCTAGAATATCACCATACCTGTGAATGAAATGCATCTGCTCCAAGTAGACACAACCTTTTGAAATATCTACACACAGATCTACAAGGTCAACCAAGGTGAGTAAAGGACCATGAAACTGTAAGAAATGAAAGAAAAGTTACAAGTACTTTTCCAGTTTGTATAAAACATACATGTGATGTTTTAAAGGTATTTTTAGTTTGGGTTACAAGAATTCAAACAAGGAAGGAAAGAGCTAGATTTACTACTTTCTACTGAAATATACATAAGTAAGATTTTTTTAGTAGTCAGAGGCAATATAGGATTATTGGAAAGATCTCAGGGTGTCAGTTCAGACAGACCAAGATTTGAAGCCTAGTTCTGCTACGTATGAGTTGTGTGAACTTGCTCATGTTGCTTAATTCACTAAACAACTTTCTCATACATGAAATGGGAATAATAAGACTGGTCATATAGGATCTGAGATAAGATTATATACATATAACAGGCCCATAATAAATAGTAGCTCCATCAGAAGATGTAAGAATGATAATTTAATCAGTACTAGCTAGGTTAATTATTGGCCCAGTGTCACACTGTAATGTCAGGCCATGGCCTTGTGCCTCAGATGAGCTCCCACATAAATGGTTAGCAGCACTCTATTTCAAGGTCACAGATGACTCCTCTCCTCCAGAGAGCCAGCATGCCTATATGGTTGAACCTATGCCAGCTGCACTGATTTCTACATTAAAAAGCCAGTGGAAGTTTTTATTGGTACCATCTGGAAAAAAAGTTTAAAGTTCCTTCCCCAAGGTTACATTAATATCTTGTCTTTCCCTTGCCATTTCCCTGCAAATACCCTGCTCAGGCCATTATCTTCCCTATCTGACACATTCCAAACTTAATCTTGATTTCCATCCACATCCTTCACTGAGCAACTCAAATGATTCCCAACCTTGAAATCCCTCAATTTCTCATAGATGAGTGCTCTTAAGTGCTGCTCCCTCTGTCTCCCCCAACAAGCTCATGTTTTGTCCCCAAACTAGGAAGACCTTCCCTGTTCTCAGACTCAACATCACCATGGTCCCACTCGACCACACCTCAGTCTGATAGTGAGGTTTGATCTTACTCCCAGGAATCAATCCCCCTGCAACACGGTTCAGATCCAGCAGACACCAGACACGGGCCTCTTGGCTAGGTCTGAGCTCCTGCTAGGTATCCCGACTGGTTCCTCGGTTCCTCTGTGAGTGGAATCCTGTTCTGCTTTTGGCAAAGCCCACTCTACTGAAGATGCTCCTTGCTTAGAATCTAATCTTTCTTCTGAACTTCAGGCTGATGGCTAGCATCACGTCCCTGTGCACAGATTTTAATGCTGCCTGCTTGCCTAGGTGTCTAACTATCCCTTGCTCCTGACAGCCCCTGTGACAACCTTTTAGGATACTTCATCACCCCATGTTGTGGCTCCTGGACTCCAGATGCTCCTGCCCTGGGCTGTCACCTATCATCTCTTGCCAAGCCCCCAGACATACGGAGCCTCCACCTGGGTCTGTTCCTGGTCATGGATTTTCATGATTCATGTGGGAAGATGTTGTTTCAGAGACTATTCTCTCCCCTACTTTCGTTGTGTCTCAAATGGAAGACCTCTTCCATGAAGCCTTCCCAGTTCTCCTGAGTTGGAAATCATCTCTCTCCTCTTGGCTTCCACAATATAGTCTCTACTGCACTCCAATAAGCCCTCCTGCTTTCTATCTTAGATAGGTTATTTATACGTGACTTACCTCTCTACCATGTGGCAAAGTCCTTGAAAGCAAGAGCCATATCCTTCACTATTGTATAATAAACATGCAGCAAAAAAAACTTATGAATTGACTGTATCTAGCTATTTATACTATTTTGATAGGTTGGTTTTGGTTTTGTTTTTTACTTTCTTCTGTCTTAATAGAATCTTAGGCTATCAGAGTTTAAAAAGAAAGAAGAGCCTGAGAACATTTTCAATTCAAGATCCCATTTTATAGATGCAGAAACTGAGGTCCTGAGAATGAAAGGCTGGACCAAGGTGTATGGGGCTAGATGCAGTCAATCCTGGTGTATTTGACCCAGCACCGCCATCTTGGACCCGGGATAGGGAAAGCACGCGTGTGGCTGTTCTGGAATGTTGCCTCTGAGCATTCTCTGTGGAGGAAAGGCTGGCTCCAAATGAACTTAGTATAATGGGGACTTAGAACCTGTGGTGTTCTGGCACTCAGCACCTACCAGCATTCTACCCACTGGTGGGAGTAAGGGCAGTGAGGCACAGAAGCTATCCTGCCCAGGAAAGGCCGTGGAAGAACCCTTGAGAACCAATCAGTAGAGCCATCAGGATCCTGACTAAGTAGGAATAATTTGGAAAGAGCTGGCCCATGTTTTCCATTTCACCCCCTCTTCTTGACCCCAAACAAACAAAGCACAATCTACAGATAAATGGTCTTGTTAAAGATGGGGACTAAGTGTGTGCATTTTTAGTCCCACTCTCTCCCCAAACCTTACTAAGATGACAGTAGAAGGAAAACGGTTATAATCTTACAAGTACAAATACATCAGGAAAATAAGTTTAGTGCATGAAACATTTGGGGGAAGCAAAGCGGATGCAGGGGTGGTCCTTCAGTAGAGCTGAGAGACAGCTGGGCTGCCTGTAGGGGGAGAGGCAAGAATTAGGCTGTGTTTCACTAGAAAACTCTCTACAGGCTCTGCAGTTGGAGGTAGCAGACATCTCTGAATGCAGGGGTGCGGGGCAAGCCTGGAAGCAAGAGGAATGTTTGGAAGTTTATTTTAGGAGCTAACTAGATCCCAGGTCCTCCCACCACAGCAGGAGGCTTTCCACTGTAGAAAACACATACATACACACACACACGTGTGTGCGCACACACACGGAATTAGAACAACTCCAAGTTCAAAGATATCAGTCACACTCAGACACCGTGCTGAAAATGGAGGGGAAAATTAAATGGGAGCCCCTATACTCAGCCCTTGGACCTTCACCCTCTCCCCTCTCACCTCCCTGAACTGAGGCTTAGGCCCTGATAGCCCAGGCAGGACACCAGCAGATTCCTCCCTGGGGAAAGTGGAGTGTGCCAGGGAAGACACCCAGATACTGTCCTTAGGGGATCTGGGAACCCCCAGTGAAAAAGCAGGGTCCCACATGACAACCAAAAGGAAGCTACCACAGACACACAGGTTCCAGTCAGCCTCTTAGAACTCACTGTTAAATAAGAAGACCAGCCAGAAATCACCACACTGCTTGAAAAACATCTCACATTACAAACAGATCTCAGAACAAAGAGGATAAAGGAAATCAGGACAATGCAGGAAGCAAATTAATACTTTAAAAAACTATAGTTAGTGTCCTAGGAAAGATTAGAGAAGATTTTGCCCATATGAAAAAAAAAACCACAATATTATTTTAAGAAGCAATCAAAACATAAGAATGATTCCATGGAAAATTAAAATCTTAAATTCTATTTTAAAAATTACAGAAAGCTCCCACAGTTGAGAGCACAAATACAGAGTTGGAAAATAGATGAAAACTGCTAACAGAACAAAAGGATAAAACAAAGCGGTCCATTATCCAGCTAATAGAGTTTCGAGAACAAGGAAATAGAGGGAACAAAGAATTTTATTTATTATCAAAAAATAATATAGAAAAATACCCAGAACTAAAAGGGGTGATTTTCCAGACTGAGTGTCCAGATTGGTAAAAAGTACCACAGATAAGAAGTTCCTAAAATTTTCCGGAGAGGAGGGGCAGAAAGCAGGTCACTGATCGCAAGTCCAAGAGTCAGAATGGCATAAGACTTCCTAAAGGCAACTGTACAAGCTAGAAAACAAAAGCGAAGGGGTTTTCAGCCTAGAATCCACCCAACTTATTCATCAAGTGTGAGGGAAGAAAAAGGACATTTTTTTCAAAAAGAGGGGTAAAAATGAGACTTTTGCCTCACATGCATGCTTTCTTGTGATTTCTCTCATCCACAACCGAACAAAAAAGTCATGGAATAGAGGAAACTAAGGTCCAGCAAAGAAATCAGCAGGGTAAATCTGAAAGGAACCCCAAGGATAACAGACATGCAGGGAGCCCAGAGGACAAGTGCCTGTATTGGCTCCAGGAGGAGATTGTCCAAGAAAAAAACCTGTCAGGTGCTGGATCAGCTGATCTATTTAACCCCAGTGACAGAAGTGCTACAATTCTGTCAGAGGGGAGGTATATAAAAAATGAAGCAACTGGGGAAAACAAAAGAGGCGTTTATTATTCTCGCCCAACAGGGGGAAGAAAACACAATCACAGCTTTTGAGTAACTCAGCTGTAAGTAATAGTCATAGTAATGTAAGTCTGCACTATTGATTAATCTGAAAATTTTGATAGTGGTCGGAGGATGGGGAAACACACTTGCCAATGTATAGGGCTGGTGGGGTGTCGTCTGGTCCTGAGTCAGTCCAAGACAGTTAAATTCTCACCTCTCATAGGAGGGAGTCAGGAGATTTCCTCCAAGACTGAAAAAATCCATGCGCAGCACTATACATGGAGTGTGCAGGAGCATAGAGGTAAATACCGGAAGAAACGTATAGATGCCTGCCATGTGGGAATGAGGCAGTCTTTCACTATAAACCGTGTTTTCTATTTAAGTGTTTTAGTCACAGAACATGTACTTCAATAGAAATAAAAACCGATTTTTTTAATCTACAGATTTAAATACTAGTGTCTTGTTTCCTCTCATGTCTTTCTCATCTGAGATAGAAGGTAAGTTTTCACAGGTGTTGTCACAGCTGGCCCTGATTCCACAGTCTTTGCAGGTGGGTGCTGAGGAGAGAAGACCAGGGAAGACCAACACAGACTTGTGGCCAACACAAGTTTGAAATGCCTATGAAAATCCAAACAGATAAGCCAACTGGGTAGGGACAGAGAGTAGTCAGTAAAGATATGAGGGCTTGCAAGTATCAATTTGGGACAGACAGGCACATAGATTAAGTATAGAGAAAGATGTGCCTTTCCAACGCCACACAATCTCTGTCCTCCAGGAAACATGATTTTGGGAGTGAGGTACCTATTTTCCCACTAAATATTAAAAACAGCCTCAAATAACCAGAAAATGCCAGAAGTTAGCCCAGGATTCTAACTGTCCTAATCCAACAGAAGGAAATACAAGAATTCTTTCCACAGAAATCTTCAGAGTTTCGACCAACAAAATTTAAAGAAACTTAGTGAGAAATTATAGGGCCTTTGCATTACAAAACCAATACGGGGACCGCATTTCCTACCTTTGTCATCCGGGCTTTACGCAAATAGGTAAGAAGGTCTCCTCCTTCCATCAGTTCCAGGATAATGTATTGGGGTTCGTTCAGCAGACAAACTCCAAGCTGCTTCAGGATGTTGGGATGGTTAAATTTGCTACAAGGTGGAAAGACACAGGCAGGATGACATGACAGCAACAGGCACCCTGGCCCAGGACCTTCGGGAAATAGAGCAATTCTTTATCTCCATTTTCCTTCAAAACTCCTGTTTGGGTCCGGGACAGGGGTTGTTTGGTTTTTCCCTAATAAATGAAAGTCTCTTTTTCCAAGAACTGGTCCATGTGCTTGCCTTAGAGAGATGATACGGCAACCCCTAGTGGCCAGCTCCTACGGCTGGAATAGGTGATCTTTAGAAGAAACGTTTATAGGAAGTATTTTATGTTTTGGTAAAGAAAGTAATCTTAACTACTATCCTTCAGAAGATACTTGAAAGAATTACATTTTCAGTCATCCCAAGTATGTAATATAATTCTCTTCCTTTTGGAGAAACAATTCAGTCACGCAGGTTTGGCTTCCACCATTTTCTCAAGACATCAAACCAAGGAAGCCCTGATCTAATGATTAGAACCCACAGCTGAGACCCCCAGGGGCTTCTGCCTCAGGCCTTCCCTTTAAGACGCCTCGGAACACTTTTCATGACAGCAACTGACTCTAACCTTGAAGACAAGTTTACTAAGACTGAGGGTATTTTTACTGACATCCCTGTACTTGGACTTCGCTCCCTTACTCTGGATATTCGAGCCACTACCACACGTTTAGAAGAACATAAACACGTTCAAAGCCGAGCATCTTCAGACATCACACTGCTTGTTGAAGGTCAAAGAAAGGAAGAACTTTTGCCCGAGGACTGCCTGTTGGAAGTTTGGTTTCTACAGAGCCCTTGTCACCACAAACATATCTATGTTTAAACTTAAGCCATGTTAATTTGAGGCATGATCTGTGATGTCGGGTCATTCTGAATGTTAAAAATTCACCAATCAAATATAAAAGCTTTCTACCCTTCTTAAGGGAAAATGAAGCCAGTACTACCCCAATACCTCATCAGATGTGCCTCTTTTAGGAATTCAATCTTCTCTTGGTCTGTGGAGCCCTTCTTCAAAGTCTACATAATATAAAAATAAGCCAGGAATCAGTATAGCAGACATTTCTATGAGTTCAGTGGGTTAATGGAGACCATCTTTGTTTTGTTTTGTAATATTCACCCTCAAAGCTGGAAATAGATCATGGCTAATATATGCGCATGTGTTCTGTAAACTCATTCAAAACTTAGCCGGTGTTAGAACTAGTGTTCAAGTGGGAAAGCCTGAAAGACAAAAGATCAAGTAACATCTACTATTCCCTCCCTCCAAAATTCCCTCCAAAAATGTAGAAATTTTTAAAAGTGTAGTTGTGTAGGCCAGTTTCTTAATTTTCAAAGTTTTCTACTCAATATCTATTTCTCCCTGCTTCCTTGTTAATGACACTATATTTGTCTCTTAAAGGCAAGATGCCCAGTTCCAGACAGTTTGGTCGAAATGAATCAGGAAACTTGTGTTTTATAATTCTCCAGCCTTGAAAATAGGGGTGACCATCTGAGTCAGTTCTGGTCAGTGAGGTGTAAGGGGGAAACTGCTGAAGGGGAGAGAAGCTTGTGGAAAACTTCCACTTTTTGGAACATATACGTCTAAAATCATTCTTCCCCCTTACCCTGACCTGACTGAAGAACCAATGCCTGATCTTTGGCAACCATCTTGGGATCATGAGGTTAACACACGTGTACAAAGTCAAGAGAGTTTCAGATATCCTGGCTCTGACCTAACGCAGTACTAACACCAAAACCCAGCAGTCCTCTAGTTATGTGGGGAGAAATAAACACTTGTGTACACCAGGTAAGGCTAAAGTATTTAAAGCACTTTTAGATTGCATCATTTGGCAGTGGAGAGGATTCTGCCAATATTTCTGGTTGTATAGCCCTCTCTCAAAGCAACAAATTCCTAACAAGCAGTGGTCAGGATGTTGCCCAATTACATAAAAGATTCATCCTCCCTCAATGAAAAGGTTTTAGACAACTATGAGAGTCTACCCAGCACTTCCTTAAAACTACATTCAACATATACCATGGGAATAACTGTGTCGCACAGGGGTCAGCAAACTATTGCCTGGAGACCAATGCCAGCCTGTAACTTTGTTTGTACAGCTTGAGCTCTGAAAATAGTTGCTCAGTTTTAATTTTATATTTTTCCAACTTTACTGAGGTATAAGTGACACGTTACATTTTCAAATGGTTGGAAAAAGTTGAAAAGAGGATATTTCTTAACACGTGAATATGTTAGGAAATTCACATTTCAATCCTCATAAACAGTTTTACAAGAACATCACCACCCTCTTGAGTTCACATATGGTCTAGGGCCACTTCACTCCGTGAGGGCAGAGCTGTGTAGTTGCAACTGATGCCAAATGGCCAGGAAGCTCTCTACTCTCTGCCCTCGTACCGGAGACATGGAGAACGTGCTTTACACCCCTGGTCCTCTTATAGTATATTCAAAGGGAAAAACCACCTGCCAAGTCTTAGCTAATTAGTAACCTTAGAGGTAATGATGCATTAGAGAGCTTAGGGAAGAAATGGAAGAAACATTGTCATTTCTGTTGTTATGCATGGACTCCCAACTTCAGCTCTCTTTTCGCTCATATTTTATTATAGTTTTATCCACGTAAATTCATATAAATGTGAAGATCCAGCACGTCAAGGAATTAAAAGCTCCATGTTACCTTCACTGCTACTTTGGTTTCTCCACTTCCAGCTCCTAAGATGTCTACCGCCGTCCCTTCATACACTTCTCCAAAGGCCCCACTTCCCAACAGGAGGCGCAGAGTCAGTCTTTCCCGAGGGAAGGCAGGAAGACTTTCAATCTCCTCTTGGGTTGGAAGAGTACTGGAAAATAATATTTTTGGTGTTCCAAAATGCACTGGTTTACAAGTTGGTGTTGAGTGTTAGTGTTTGAGAAAGAGTATGAGAAAGAAAGAGATATCCCTTGATTTTGCAACACCGCTCTATGTAATATAATGTAATATAATGACATGGATTCCTATGTTTCTATTCCTTCCCTATTCCACCATAAGGAAGGAATATTCCTTCCTTATTCCAAAACACAGACAGAGCATATCACGTCAATTCTAGGTACCATAATCTTGATAGAAACATGCCTTTGTGTGCATAGCCTCAAGACTTTTTACTGTAGCTTGTTTTGTTGAAATTATGAGTTATTTGTTTCTTCAGGTAATCAACTTAAGTAAAAAGCTATTGCAAATTAGTAACAAATACATCTGGGTTTATGAGCCTAAAAATTTTCACTTCGGGGTGCCTGGGTGGCTCAGTTGGTTGGGCGACTGCCTTTGGCTCAGGTCATGATCCTGGAGTCCCGGGATCAGGTCCCACATCGGGCTCCCTGCTTGGCGGGGAGTCTGCTTCTCCTTCTGACCTCTTCCCTCTCATGCTCTTTCTCTCTCATTCTCTCTTTCTCAAATAAATAAATAAAATCTTAAAAAAAAAAAAACTTTCACTTTAACCATTTCACACACCTGATCTTTTGTGTACAACAAAATTTAGTATGACTACAGTAATCAACTCTTTCTCCATAACTTTTAGAAGCCAGCTCTCACTTGGAATATTATGAGAGGGAAAAAATTGTCTGCATTCAAAATGCTTTGAGTGCTTAAAAGAGAATCTTGAATATCAAATGTGCTGAATATTTCCTCAAGGAAAAGTCACCTCTGAATCACTAAATTAGATCACCCCAGTGTCTACTTCAAATCTTCCATTTGTGTATCTTCCATTTGTATAAACTTCAAGGCCTATGATTACATAATTCCTTGTAGCTGAGGCCGTAACATGGTGTCTTACATAAACCACAATACAGTGTCCTGCATAAAAAGATATTTAAATATTGTCTTTAATTATTTTGACTACATCAAAAACTAATGATGTACTATAAGTTGGCTAATTGAATTTAAAAAAAATTATGATGACAGCATAAGTTCAAAACTCAACTATCCTAAAGAGCTTTTGTAGGCAATCACCATACAACTTCTGAAAACAGACTCAGATGGACTTAACAGTGCAGGCATGGCACCCTTGGGATTCCTCTCTTCTGGATGCTTCCAGGTGAACCAATCGTGCTACCATGTTCTCTTCCATACAGTATTTATGTCCTTGTTTCATTTACTTTATAACTATGTGACAAAACACTGGAACATGGTAGAATTTTGCTTATTTTCTTTAGGATAGAATAACCACATAGATTGCCAACGATCTTAGGTCACATTTGAAAATGGAAAGGGATGTTATTAATAATCATGCCAGAATAATGAGCATAGACCAGGACAATCATGGGCAGCACGGGACCCATGGGCACTCTCTCTATAGCTGCCCACTCTTCATCTAGGTGCCCCGTAGTGATGGCCCAGGTTACATACTGTATGGCATAGCAGGCGTTAGCCAGCCCTACTCCAGCCGCCAGACCGCGAAGCTCAGCCAACTCTTTGTCTTCGTTTATGAGACCCGTCAGCCCTTCTCTGGGAGTTTTTTGACTTTTTAATTTTCTGTGCCACACTACAAAGAGAAGAGGACATAGTTTACAAAACAAAACATTGGTTTTTTTCTTCAGGAAATGTTAACACTTTAAGTGTTTACATATAAGAACACTATGGGTAGAATAACAGAATTTGTTTGAAAACTCTGTCCATAATAGAAAAACTAATTAAATCAGGTCCAAAGACTTATAAAAACTCATAACTTATACCACGTAACTTCTTATTTCACGTCTCAAACCAAAGCTTTATGCATCTTTTATTGCTGTTATAAATGAATTGAAGAATCTTAATATCAGAACTTATTTCTCGAAACCACCCTTACAGTCAACATAAACCAGAATAAATTTGCATTATAATTATTAAATAATTATTTGCATTATAATTAAATAACAAATTTATTTCTGAGTCCAGGTCTGTCCACAGTCTACTCCTATAGGCGATCTGAGGAATGCTTTCAATTATAATAGCATGCATTTTTTTTAAATGCAGAGTACAGGAATTTATGCCATTGTTGTTCATGCACACATATCCAAGCCTACAGAAAAACTATTAGAATGAAACCCACCAAATGTTAGTAGTGGTCCTCTCAGTTGTGAAATCATGGATGATTTATATTGTCTTCTTCATACAATGAGCAAATACTATTTTCATCATCATAAAAATAAGCAATTTTTGGAAGATTAAAATACAATTATGTCATAGGATCAACCATCTATACTAGAACATTGGTTGAGAAGTTGAAAACAGCAAGGATGTTTTTTAAGATGATCATTAAAATTTGAATTTTATCCCTTGGTAGCCTTTATATCCAACAGGTTAGCATTTAATTCAAGTGAAATTCCACCTGAGGGACCACGCAGGGAAAGATTTTAAATACATTTGCTAACGCAATTTTTCAAACCTGAAAAGCTGTCCCTAGTGCTTTTCATTTTTTTAAAGGCCCATTCTGGCCCCCATCCCCTGTGATCCCTTCTGAGACCCTGACAATCTGCTGATCTCTCAGTTCTCAATGTCTAAGACCAAGTGTAGCTCTCAGTCTGCATTTCTACCATAGTGCCCGGCACATGTCATGTCCTATATTGCCTTCTATATCCCACTATTTATTTTTTCACACAGGTACGTCTTACCTGCCTCATTAAATGGCAAGCTGCCAAGGTCAGCAACTGTATGTTACAGCTTCATATTTCCCTCTGCTCCCAGCAGGAGGCTAACACTGCCTGTTAGATGCGACCACTCACCAAAGCTAAGGCTGTCGATGTTTATTTTTAAATCATTGTTTCAATTTTATATTTATAAGTACCACTGCTGAGAGCCCCAGAGCAATACAAATATGTTTAAACAACTGTTTTTCCTTATTTTAATAAACTCAATCTTTTCTCATGCACTCACCCACTCCTACTAGTAAAACCACATGCACTGCTCCTAAAGGCAAAGAAGCAAATCAGCTTAGCTGTATTAAAAAAATTCGTTAAGTTCCAAATGGAATAAAGACCTTTAAATCCTGAGAAAGTCAGATATCCATAGGATGTCTTGAAAGCACAACAGGTTGTCTGAAATTATCTCATGCTCACCCACTAGAGTGACAGGTTTGAACAACGGTGATGTACACGTAGGCAAGCAAAGGTCAGATGAAAGACTCTTCATGTAATTCTCCTTCCCAGTAGGAAAGCAGACATGCAGTCAAGCCTATATGCCAACTGCCAAATATACTACAGTGATACGTGTCATTCTGGAGGGGCTGGCTTAGTGGCACAAGCATCAGCTGTGCAATACTTAGATTCCCTGGAACCACAGGTTAAGATCCTGGCAGGGTCAGCTGAAATTTTTAGCTTTCCAAGTTAACTGAAGGAGTTCCAGATATCATCTGGGTGGAATCCATGAAAAGAAATCTGAATTCAAGTTTCAGTGTGCTGTCTGATAGTTTACAACTCTGATCCGTTTGGGGAAAGAATAAAGATTTAGACTACTTAGTAAAATACTGGCTTTCTTTATCCTAAGAGAGTTTAGCTTTGTTTGTAACTTTTCCTTAAACTTTCCCTTCTAACTTTCCCTTCTATATGAAAAAAACAGACCACAATTTCCTAAATATGTACTTGAGCATTCTTTTCTGGTAAATATCACACCTTTCTTTCCTTTCTTTCTTTCTTTCTTTCTTTCTTTCTTTCTTTCTTTCTTTCTTTCAATATTTTATTTATTTATCTGAAAGAGAGAGAGAGATTGAGAGAGAGAAAGGCCAGAGGGAGAAGCAGACTCCCCCCTGAGGGGGGAACCCAATGTGGGGACTCAATCCTGAGACTCCAGGATCATGACCCAAGCCGAAGGCAAATGCTTAACTGACTGAGCCACCCAGGCACCCTATCATGTCTTTTTCATAATGCTTTTGTATGTCAGGGACTCATAATATCAGTAAGTGATAGGATGACCAAATACCTTATAATGCAAACCAGGACATTTGGGGCACTGAAAGTCCTACTAAGGTTTATACTGAAACAACAGGAATGAACCGGGATGTATGATCACCAAAATAACCCTATAGCCCAATATTTGGCCCCAATATTTCTGGGGTTGTCACTATATTTTCTCATTAAAATAAATCTTAAAAAAAAAAAAAAAAGACTTCTAGGACCTGTACATTAGCATAAAATGAAGATTGGGAAATAGCTACCTTTTTATCTACCTAACAAATACTTCTGCTTTCCTGGACATTATAAATGAGCAAGGATTTGAAATAAGCAAGTCAGATGTCTGAAAGCGAGAGGAGACCCTACAAGCCAGAGATGGGTCATCTGCAAGAGAGGAACCCTGCTCCTTCCTAACCAGTCTGTCTACCTGCCTGGAGACCCAAGCTATCCCAACCAAGGACTGTCACTGGTCTCCTATTAACACTACATTTTTTTTTAACATCTGGAGTTATTTTTCTTTTGTTTATTTTCAACTATAAGACAATCTGAAACAAATACAGCTTTTTTTTTATTTTATTTTTTATAAACATATAATATATTTTTATCCCCAGGGGTACAGGTCTGTGAATCGCCAGGTTTACACACTTCACAGCACTCACCATAGCACATACCCTCCCCAATGTCCATAATCCCACCCCACCCTCCCAACCCCCCTCCCCCCATCAACCCTCAGTTTGTTTTGTGAGATTAAGAGTCACTTATGGTTTATCTCCCTCCCAATTCCATCTTGTTTCATTTACTCTTCTCCTACCCCC
>NW_019154101.1:12913168-12917892 GCF_002288905.1 Enhydra lutris kenyoni
GTCCTGATTTTGTGCTCCATTGCTCCGCTGCTTGCCGGGAGCCGGCCCCTCCCGCCGCGGTCTATCTTCCCGTCGCTTTGGATTCACTTCTCCGCCAGTCCTACCTTTCAGAAAGTGGTTGATTTTCTGTTTCTAGAGTTGCTGTTCTTCTTCTCTTCGATCTCCCGTTGGATTTGTAGGTGTTTGCAATCTTTAGATAAGCTATCTAGCTGATCTCCCACTACCTGAAGTAGTCTCAGCCTGCTACTTCTCCGCCATCTTGAGCGAGACACCACAAATATAGCTTTTTAAAGAAAGCTAAAAGTTAGCACCTTTGTAATTAGTTTTATACCAGTTTTGTACAAATATACCGTCAAGTGTAAATACAGATTATATTTTTCATAAAATAGTTACTCTAAGATCTGAAAACAATTCACAGAAGTTAGTGCTTATGAAAGTATAGCCAAAGGTAACTGTGAAATTTATGCATCTATTTCATGTGGAAGGTTAAATACACTAAGTGATAAGTCAACTAATATGATCAAGGTTACTACCTGTATTTTTTACAGCTATTATACTTACCAAAGACCACTGGGATTGTAACAACCAGAAATATTCCAATTATAATAGTAAGTACAATGCTTGTTTCTGGTATCCAAAAACCATCTAATAAAATAAATGAAAAAAAGTTAATTTGCAGAATAAAGCTAGGTATTTGCCAGATATGCCTGAACTAGCTCCTACCAGATTTCCGCAAGCCAGTTGTTAAACCACTGGTAGTTTGAAATCACCCACAGCAAGTGTTTAAACCCACAGGAAATCAAAGTCAAGGTTTAGTTGGGTTTGGTTTTCCAAAGATCTGGCTTACCAATACACCATTGTGAACCACCCAGGTTTTACTTCAAAATAGCTGAGGAAGCATGCTTAATCTTTTTAAGGAATTTGGAACAAAGACATCTCCATCTTCAAATATAATCAGGGTTATTGTTTCTTCCATAATATCTTGATATACCTTCAGTTCTATGAGTATTAAACATAAAAACGTGGTACCTTCTCTTGGGTAGTCTCAGTTGAGGAGAAGGCAGACATGTAGGGCAGAGCTCAGCAAAGCATGGAGTGTGGGCCAAGTCTAGCCACAGTCTGATTTCTACTGCCCCTGAGCTAAGAATGATTTTTAACTATTTAAAGTATTATTTGAAGAAGCAGCAGCAGCAGCTACAGATATCAGATGTAGTCTGCAAAACTTAAAATATTAACAATTTTGGGTTTCCTTCAGAAAAAAAAAATGCTGAGCTTTTATCCAGATAATTACAATAAAAATAAGAATGATACAAATATTACATAGAATAATATAGGCTGTGTGTATGTAAAAGGCAATAATTCATCTTGCTTAAGGAGCATTAGTTAAGCATCAACTATGGGCTCATTTAAGTCAGGCCTTGAAGGATGACAAAAATCTCAGTAGACAGAAAGTGAGAGAAAGAAAAACCCAGCTGAGGGGTGAATGGCAGGTGGTGGGAGCCCACATTCTAGGCTGAGGGATGCAAAAGCTAAAGACCTAGTGTCATGAAAAGCTTTTTACCAGTCTGATATGGCTATAGCATAGGGATAGATGTTAGAAACAATGAACCGCATTTGGAGGACAAATCATGGAGGGCCTTAAATTCCACACAGAAGTTTGTGCTTGATACTGAAGGCAGGGAATGGAGATCCATTTCAGGGATTTCAGAGAAGGGGTTAAGTAATCCAGCTTGTGCTTCAGCTAGATCAACTGTCAGCAGTGTGATTAAGCCAAGAGCACAGGCAAGAAATGATAACTTAATGTGGAAAGCCAAGGTGGGAATAAGAAGAGGAACACTCAACAGACCGAAATCAAGATGGTAAATCAACAAAACTTGGTGCCCAAGTAGAGGGAGAAATTAAATATTGAGATTTCTATCCTATATGATTACACAGATGATTTTTCATAATCTAAAATGGGATACAGAGTGGAAGATGTAGAAAGCATCATTTTAGTCCAGTTGTGTAGAATATTTGAGTATGGGGAGCAGGAACATAAGGCTGGATCCAGACCAGACTGTGGACAGCCTGGGAAGCCTATCCAGAAGCATGGACTTGAGGCACTGGGCATTAAGAAGTAGCTGATCATTGCTAAGGGGAAAAATGACACAAGGATGCTGATGTTTTAGGAAGATCAGATCAGATGAAATGAATAGTTCCACAGTCTGGATGATATACACTGTCATCCAATTTATTTCTAATATTAAGAATTGACTTATCTTTATCTCAGAACCTTTGCGTTATCAGTTAGTATACAGACAGACATGGTAACATACCTCCAACTAATATAATATTCTCACTGATTCCACTGTAGTCACCAAATCCCAGATTATTTGCAGCTACTACTCTGAACTGAAATGTTCCTTTCAGGTTTTTGGTCTTCCACAGGCAAATATTACTGCAGGATCCATTAAATGCCATCTTCCACATTAAATTCTGCTTCTGTGAATCATTTGAAATGCCCTTTCTACAAAAAAAAAGAGCAAAACGTTAAATATAAAAAATATGAGATAATATATGTGTTATTTCTAGATGCTCACATATCATTTTAATGACAGAGCTCCAGAGCATCTCCTAGGGCACACTTTACCCTTGATCTCATTCTTCTCACGTGATTTGGCTACAGAACACAGCATAACCTCATAAAGTCGTTCTGGCAATGCATGGGAGCCAACCAGCTCAGCCCATCGGGAAACTAACAAATAATCAATGGCCAAGACAAAGCTAAAATGGTTTCTTCCCACTATTAGAATGTGTAAATTTTCTTCAGAATTTCAAACACACAGGACAATTAGCCCATAGTTCCCAACCTGGAATTCTTTTTTATTTTTTTCTTAATTCTCAGTCTCTTAGGCCATCTATAGCTTATGTATACTATAGCTGGATAAAATAAAATACAGGACATGAAACTGATAAAGAAGGTATAATAGTTGGACTACCAATATTATCCTTATACCAGAGATTCCAAGGTGTATTGCTTCCATTTGTATTGGTCTACATGCCACCTCACGTCAACCCACATTATTCTTTATATGAAAGATCAAAAGAGGGGCACCTGGGTGGCTCAGTGGGTTAAATCCTCTGCCTTCAGCTCAGGTCATGATCCCAGGGTCCTGGGATCGAGCCCCACATCCGGCTCTCCGCTTGGTGGGGAGTCTGCTTCCCCCTCTCTCTCTCTGCCTGCCTCTCTGCCTACTTGTGATCTCTCTCTCTGTCAAATAAATAATAAAATCTTAGAAAAAAAAAAAGAAAGATCAAAAGAGTACAAGAGTGGGGCTCGAAAGATGTAAATGGAATGGCTTTTAATGGAATCATAAACTGAAGGAAAGCTCGAGGCCTTCCAATTACCTCCTCTCTGACACTGAAGAACTTTTCAAAGTCTGGGACTTTTCAGACAACAACATTTTTAGGACTTGGTACCTACCCACAGTAGGCTTAGAGAGAGCTAGTTCTACTCCTACCAACTGGTCACCTGAAAGGGATGGAAAGGCTCAGCCTTTGAAGGACAGGGAATGGGCAAGAACATCCAGAGGACCAAGACAGCAGAGTTGCTCACAACCATTACCAGGAGCTCAGTGTCCTAGGGACCATTCTGCATAAGACTCTTTATACAATGTTTTTGTACATTTTGTGAAGTCTTGTGTTAGGCATTGGCACTTCCATTGTTCAACCCAAACAACTCTGATCCAAAAGAAAGAGACCCTTAAAAATGTATTAAATGGCTCTTCACAGTGACCAGCCACAGAGAAAGAAAAGAATTCTGACACTGGTTGAGCATCTTCTGTTTACAACCCACCATAGTGGTGGTGCTTTTCTCTTTGTTTCATTTCATTGAGTTTTCACAACAACCTAAGGAGGTAAACGCCATTGTTCCATTTTACAGATGGGAAAACTTTAATTCAAAAAAAGAATAAACAAGTATTTAAACGTGCGGGCCCTGTGTTGAATAATGTCTCCCCAAAAGTCATGCCTACCCAGACTTGGTGAATGTGACCTGGTTTGGAAATAAGGGATTTTTAGATGTAATCAAGTGACGATGAGGTCATACTGGATTAGAGTAGGCTTAAATCCAAGACCTGTGCCTTCTTGAGAAGAGAGAAATTCAGGCACAAATACACCCAGAGAACACCAGGTGATGACAGAGCCAGAGACTGACGTGATACATCTACAAGGAATACCAAGGATTGCTGGAGAAGTCTGGATCCCTGGAGGCTAAGAAAAAGCAAGGAAGGATTCTTCCCTAGAACCTTCGGAAGGAGCATGGTCCTACTGGTAACTTGATTTCAGACTCCTAGTCTCCAGAACTGTGAGAGAATAAATGTCTGTTGTTTTAAGCCATCCAGTTGGTGGTACTTCCTCATGGCAGTCTTCGGACACTAATACAGTCTGTCCAGCTCCCAAGTTCACACACTTTTACTACTGTTCCCCCATGCCATCAGCAAGAACCTGGGTATACCAGTATTCTGACTGAAGATGGAACTTTGAGATACCAAAGGTATAGCAATTCATTCCATTATCCCATCATCCTTGCCCTGACGGTAGAGGCTTAGGGCAAGAAAATGCAAAAAAGGTATGGCGCTATGGGCTTAAGGAATCACTGAAGGAAACACGCTTAAAGGGTCCTAGCAAGATGGTGATGTTGATGGACTGGTGAATATAATTATAGTCACAGACCACCAAGATAG
>NW_019154101.1:12917902-12940200 GCF_002288905.1 Enhydra lutris kenyoni
TTCAGTAGACTAGAATGTATTTGACTCTGCATAAAAAACAGTAATAGGAATTTCAAAGAGGTTTCAGTAGACTAGAATGTATTTGACTCTGCATAAAAAACAGTAATAGGAATTTCAAAGAGGTTTCAGTAGACTAGAATGTATTTGACTCTGCGTAAAAAACAGTAATAGGAATCTCAAAGAGGTTTCAGTTAGAAATGCGGCCAATGTAATTCTCTACCATGTGCAGGAAAATTTGTTAAGGTTATGGGAGTACCAGAGAAAGATGAAGCAAAAATAGATCTAACGCTCAAGTTGCCAGGACTATAATTATGGAAGTGACTTTTGTCCTTGGAGCTTCTTAAAAGATAGCTTCATAGACCTGTGAGGGGAGTGTCTGTGAAATTTGGAATTCTCCCCTCAAGCTGGCATGAAATCAGTCCCTCTGAGTCAGTTCCCATTTACAGAGCTCCCCATAGTGGCCAGCTTTGGGGTTGCTTATGTTCATCAGCTGCACGGTTTTCATTAAAGGCGCATTTTCAGACTCTTGGGAGCACACTGCGAACTGTAATCTTCACAATGGACGAAGAATCCTGTGTGATCTCTACAGGTCAGACCATTTCAGACCTTGACCTGTTTGTACATTCTGAAAATACCTAGTTCACTGCCAGTTCTCACTAGACATTATTTATCTTGCTAAAACAAATTATCATCAGAAATTCACACGCATACCATCATCTCATATCGAACATCAGCTCAGCTTCTTGAACGGAACAGATATTAAATAAATATTAACTGCATGTGCCAATGATTGGATTATTTCCATAAAGTTCTGACAAGTAGTTGCAGATTTCCAAGAACAATGATGTGATCTGCCTTATAATTGGAGTGCCAAGGCAGAGAACATAACGGTGCCCTCAAGGTCCTTCAACTAAAGACCCTTCGTATTTACTTATGAATACACGTTCATAAATATAGTTAATTTCAATCTAATAATACCTTATAATTAACTGCTTAGTTCTTTGTAGTTTACAAAGCACTTTGGCAAACAGACGTACCTGATCTCAAGGATATAGTATACAAGCCGGCTTCCGTTATCTTCAGCTTTTTCCCACTGTATTGAATCTTTGCTCCCTTCTAATACTTTTGGAATACCTGGTTTACCTGGAACTCCAGCTTTGGAAACATAAGAAAATACTGACTAATAAGTCAGAAATAAAATATTTCTGATATAAAATAAAATAAAATATAAAATATTCTGCATAGCATCTTTCTATAGAATACCTTTCCAAAGAGGAAAGCCAAATACATTAAAGAAATATTCAAAAATATTCTCATATGAGTGTGTATTTTTTTTTAAGATTTTATTTTATTTATTTGACAAAGATCACAAGTAGGCAGAGAGGCAGGCAGAGAGAGAGGAAGGGAAGCAGGCTCCCTGCTGAGCAGAGAGCCCAATGTGGGGCTCGATCCCAGGACCCTGGGATCATGACCTGAGCCGAAGGCAGAGGCTTTAACCCGCTGAGCCACCCAGGCACCCCATGAGTGTGTATTTTTAAATGAGTATCTGAAGTTTTTACAAGTGATGGATTAGATGGATTCTAGCTCACCACAAAGTAAATGATGCAAAGAAAACTACTGTAAATTTGGGAGAATTTCTTCCTTGATTCTATAGGGATCAACTTATAGGGATCACTAACTGACATTCTTTTGGATTTTTATTTTTAGCATCTAGAAGATAGCAGTCAGTGAGTAAATATATGTTGAACACTCAATAACACTGTTTTCGTTTCATTCTCACTGCAAAATGTCACAGCCAGACAGAAAGCAGAGGATACTGAAAGGTGAAATAACCTTGCCCAGTTCAGGGTTCTACAAGACCAGGTCAGTATTACCTCGTTAATGCCTGTAAGGACTCCTGGTTCTTTTCAGGTTCTTCACTCAAGCTCTAGAAATAGTAATTTACACCTTTTTAAAAAAAGGTTAACCTCTAGGATTGGTGAAAGAAGTGGTAAGAGAGGCATTGAGAAACTTACAGTTTTGTTTTGTTTTTTTTTAATACTGAGGCTGTTAGGACTCACCTTTTGTCTTAAAGCTTTCTGGGAGTGAGGTGCTGTTTTCTCCTGTCCTATAAACCACCACTACACGGACAGCATAGGACGTGTAAGGCTGTAGATCTGTGATGTTACACACATAATCTGGGCCTTGGATACATGAAGCATTAACATGGGAGAACTCACTGTCCTTCCACTGGAAAAAGAAGTAATATTTTTTGTTTCTTTAAGAAAACAACATAGAAATTCACAAGTCTATGGCAAGCCACTAAAAAATTAAATCAAATATATTTTCTGTTAAAAAAGAAGAGCTTCTTTATGAATGTTTGATCTTAAACATTATCTCTACCACTGACAGCCATTTTATGTTTTTTGTTTGTTTGTTTTGTTTTGTTTTTAAAGATTTTATTTATTTACTGGACAGACAGAGATCACAAGTAGGCAGAGAGGCAGGCAGATAGAGAGGAGGAAGCAGTCTTCCTGCTGAGCAGAGAGCCTGATGCGGGGCTCGATCCCAGGACCCTGAGATCATGACCTGAGCCGAAGGCAGAGGCTTAACCCACTGAGCCACCCAGGCGCCCCCCATTTTATGTTTTTATGGGGGTTTTTTGTTTTTGTTTTTCTGCTTTTGTGACAAGCTATAACTGACTTGAAGGACGGTCCGTAGGATGAGTCCAATGAAAGACATGAATCTGTTACTATATATATTCATTATGGAAGATTCGAAGCTTATCTTTTTGTTATCCCTAATGGCAGATACCTACCTTAAATCAGGATAGCTGAGAATGCAAATTCACAGCTGAGGAACCATGATGGGTCAGAGCAATGATATTTTCAATTCTGTGTATTTGCTAATTAATAATGTATTTTCAAATTAATAATATTTTTACATATTTTGATTCTTTCAAGAGGTTCACCATGACTTATAAATGAAAACGTTTAGTTTCTTCCTCCAAATCTCCTTTCAGACCTCTAACCAGCATTCCTTATGTTTAGACATACAAAACCCAGTTCCCGAAAAGAAGGAAACTTCTGCCCATCATCATTCAGCTACCAAGTAGCAAGGTTAGAAGTTAAATTTAGGAAATCTTACTTCCATTCCACTGTAGATACCGGGTCTCTATTTATAGCTATCTTACACTTGCTTTGTGCATGGCTTTTTAAAAATCTGTGTATTTGGACCCTTGGTATCTTATTTGAAAATGGAGATTTTTTTTTTCAGTGTATGAGTACGGAAAGACAGAGAGGATATGGCGTTTTGTCAAGGGTTCTTAGCGTATTTTCTCCAGTAGAGTTTCCTAAGAAGGTCAGTTTCCATAAATAAACCTTACTTTACATCTCGTTTTTCATTTCACACTCACAAGGTCACATCATTTCATTGGATGGACACTTTTTATTAGTTTCTATTCAATTAGGAATGATTCCTATGGCACCTTCAGGAAGTAGACCACCTTGTTACAAAAAGAAAGAGGCAAAGGGTGGTTGGAAGGAATGGGAAAAAATACAGAAATGCTGATGTCTGAGCCATTGCCTGCTAAATTCATAAATGGACCAATCCCACTACAACATACAGGCTTTAGAAACAGATGCATTGTGTCCACAATATTTACTCTGAACCATGGGAAAAAGAGACAGAGAGAGAAACAGAAAGAGACAGAGATAAATATTGATTTCTGGCTCAAAAATTTTAGCCTTTTGTGGTCCTGGCTCCTTAATAATCTGCTGTAGAAACTATCATAAGTGAATAGTCTAGATGGTCCAACATTCCATACCACCCAGAAATGATCAAAGCTCCTTGGAAGGTCAGATGTGTGACCAAGGGTTCTGCTGGAAAACTGTCGAGTACTGGCCTCACCACAGCAATGAATGTTCTGGGCAGACCACCAACTTGGAGAGGAGCCATGGCTACCCCAGTAAATCACAAGAGAGTCAGGACCTTCCATTTGTCAGAGGCCAACAAGTGCAGGGGTGATTTTCAATACCACAGAGGGATTTTCAAATTATTTGGGCGGGGGTGTGGAGGAAATGGTGCAGACTATCATGTCTCAGAGAATGGAACTTCAAAAATGTTTGGTTCTGGTAAGAATTTTCCTGGACAGTTGAGAAAAACTCAACTTTTAATGGGCTTTCATGAAAATAATTTACCAAAGTGAAACTACTTGTTTCTCCTCAATCTAAGTTAAATATGTTCTTCTTCTATACACTGTTGTGATTTAAAAAAAATAACTGTGGAATTTAAGAACTAGTAGAAATTTAGCCATGTGGTCTAATTCCTTCATTTTCCATAGAAGGAAATTTTAACAACAAAGATGAAAACAGGAAGTTTATCCTTCTGTTTTCTTTCTTTTTAAAAACTATTAATCAAAAAGATACACATTCACCCTTAGCTCTCACCCCTCAGAGTTTCAGTATGGAGTTAGAGCATTACTCCTAGTTGTCTTATCATTATGAGGTATGTTCAAGTTACTCAAAAAATACAGAACTTTCTGACTAGATGTACTCATCAACCCTCTCAGAACACAGCCTTCCACTGGGCTCAGCAGTTAGTGCTGTACCAGGTCACAAGTGTGAAAATTACTGTATCCTACACCCTCAGCTTCATAATTTTATAAGTGGTGGATTCTTCAACAAATGCAGAGGAAGTTTTGAAATAAAAAGCACTGCATGAAAGTCACAAGGACTGAACCAAGCAGGCTCAGTCAGCTGTCCTGGTCCCAAACTTTGAGGAGTGGGTTGGGTGCCTTAGTGACTCATATTCCTTCCATGGACAGCACCCAAGTAGGACTGGTGTAGGATGAGTCAGCCCCCAGGACTCTTCCCTGCCTGGCTTGTGATTTCTGACTCACTATGGCACTTGTCTGGCTCTCCGAATTCTCATCAGTAGAAGGAGGGGCTTAGGATCACCAGCTGTAAGGCTTTTCCCCATCTCCTTTCTTTGACATATGAAATAAAGTTTACATCCCCCACCTTGCCTTTAAACTGAAGTGCATTGAGCTTACTTTAACAGATGTCCAAAAAAAGGTGATCCTCCAATTTAATTGCATTTTTATAAGATGACCATTTTTTAAATAGGCAACAAATCATTGTAAACATGCTCAATGGAAAAAGTCCAACTAAACTATGGCCATTGGTTTTGTCAATTTGACATTCACTGCTGTTACACAGTTTTCATAGATTTTATCTAAAGGGTACAAGATCGTAGGAAATATCTTACAGGGGCGCCTGGGTGGCTCAGTGGGTTAAACCTCTGCCTTCAACTCAGGGCATGATCCCAGGGTCCTGGGATCAAGCCCCGCATTGCTCTCTGCTCAGCGGGGAGCCTGCTTCCCTTCCTCTCCCTCTGCCTGCCTCTCTGCCTATTTGTGATCTCTGTCTGTCAGATAAATAAATAAAATCTTTAAAAAATATATCTTACATACTAAAATTTAAAAACATCCAGAGGAGCAACTCCATTTGTTTTTTTAAAAAACCGAGGCCATGACTATACTGCTTCATTTTTGTACAACTGAACAAAGGATTCCTAACCAATCTTTGCAAATGTGGACACACAAAATACATACTGCTGAAAATGAAATGTAGCAATTATTTAAATAATCCATTTTAAGTGGGGCAATATGAAAATCAACATAGACTTTCCCCAGCAGTGAATTAATTAAATTAATTGATGCTTTCAAATTCAGTGGGTATTTTTAAATTGGATAAAGCATGAAAGTTTATCACCCAAGAAAAAACTAGTTTAGAATAAACTCATTTAATGTTTTACTTCTCTCCTGTTGCTACACAGCCCTTAAATGACAGAAAGAACATTTCTAAACAAGGTTTTGGGTGTTGTTTATTTGCTTGTTCATTTCTTTTATTCTTTTCATAGAAAACACCAAATTGCTATGGACTTTAAGCTGGACAGCCACGCTGATGATATCTAAACTAAGTGAAATATTATGAAAACCAGTAATCCATAGTTCATACCCTTTTCCATGGAGCCTTTCAAGAGCAAACTAATCTCTCTGGAAATTGTTTCCGTCAGAAATGAGTCTAGATAGCTTCTGTATATGGCAAACCTAAATCAGTGAATATTGTCAAATATATTGTTGATTTATACAAGAGAACACTCTAGACATATGAGCAAGGTCTTCTAATTTATCCCATAGCATAAAACACAGATCTTTATGAAAAGTGTATGGTGAGATCTACCTTCTGGAGTTCAAACCAAAATCTGGTCAGGTTAACATCAGCTGGAGCCTTCCAATTGAACTGCAAACTAGTGTTCTCTGGAACCAAGGCGTAAGGTTTCTCTGGTGTGTCAAACATTTTGACAGTGACAGGATGACTCTCTGCACACCACATTTCCTCAGCATGGCAGGCCAGAACCTTTTTGTAAAAAAGAACAATTACTTAACCTCTTCAGAGCCTTACACTTGAGAACACCAATACAAGAGCCCGAGATGCTCACTGTACCTTTAACACATACAGTTTTCCACCAGACAGTCTAGTGACAAGGAGAGCGAGTCTTCCATTTGGATATTCACTTTGTCTTAGAGGACTCTCCGGAATTAGAGCCAGATGTGAGATTGCCAACTGATAGCGGACTGACTCTTGAGGTCCATTTGGCTTCTGAGATTCTCTCCAGGATATGACAAGGCTGGTGTCTGACTGCACCGTTGTGTTAATGAACCTGACTGCCTCTGGCACTGAAATAAACAGCAACAAATGACAAGGGATGTTGCATCAGCAAGGAACAAGGGAAGAAGGAACGGGGTCTTGGTTGTGGAATAATCATATTACGTGAGCAGAACAAATGACAGATGTTCCAAAGGAAAGCCAGTCTCTCATATCACGGTAACATAGAAAGTTAACAGACTGCTTGAAAGGCTCTTGCTTATTTTTGCCTTAGGACTAACTCATTCTCTGGCTCCAGCTCAATGATAGGGCCAATGAGGATGAATAAACCCATTCAGATTTGTTTGGGGAATGTCATCAGAGACATCTGAAAAAAATGGCATCACCTCAAAATCATCGCCACCACTTAGAACACCTCTTTAATTCTAGATCCATTTTCTTTCAGGCAATGATGTTATTTTTTTTTTTTTTTTTTTTAAGATTGTATTTATTTGACAGAGAGAGATCACAAGTAGGCAGAGAGAGAGAGAATGCGGGACTCAATCCCAGGACTCTGAGATCATGACCTGAGCCGAAGGCAGAGGCTTAACCCACTGAGCCACCCAGGCACCCAAGGCAATGATGTTATTTACTTTCAATCTCTGTGGCCTTGGTAAAATTCACACAGAAAAAAGGCTGAATTCTGTGTCTCCAAGCATACAGAGACCTGTGGCTACATAGGAAAAGGGTGACACCCTGTGGTGAGACCAGAGAATGTGTTTCTTGGTCAAAAGTATTGAAGCTGATACCTTACCTTCTTATTGCTTTCCATTCCAAAGGAATATTAGTCTTCTTTTGTTGTTAGAGCACAGATCAGTTCATCAGGGTATTTTCAACAATATATTTTTCTTATTAAGCTTAATTTCACATAATCAAGATTACTTAGCATCCATATAAAAAATATATATAGAAACATATGTCACATATATCACGAAATGCCACTCTAAAAACCCGTCCCAAGCCCATAACTCACCTCCACTTTTAGTTTTTCCCCAAATCTCTTTTCCCAGAGGTAACCGTTCCAGAGGGTCTGAATAATAATTCTTTATAGCTGTCTGTATCACATACGTTGAAAATGGTTGTAACCCATCAAGTAGGACTATCCTCTCCTGAAACTCCTGTAATTCATATTTAAAAATCAATACCCGATCTTATTTTTTTTGTACAAAGGAGAAGAAACTGTTTAACTAAAGGGAGAAAATAATTAAAGGATTTTTAAAAGTTAATTTGATATTGGATCATGGGAACGATCATGTTCACTGTTCTCATCTGCCCAGACCTGGGTTGCCTAATACCTCCAAAAATAAATGCCAAATGATGGGCAGCTCTTGGTCAGTTCTGTGATGTGCTCATTTCATGTATGAAGCTCAGTTCTCAGAAGGAGATACTATTTCCTAGCACTGCATCAAACATTCAGCAAGATGGTCTGGTAAAGTTGTGACTCTAAGTGAATATGATGAAAGGTGAAGCTGGCTTAGCTCGTCGTTCTTAGAGACAATGCTTCAGAAAGTAAAAATACTTTCCTTAGACCAACGGTCCTCAACTTTGGTTGTACTTTGGAATCATCCGGAAAGTCTTAAGAAAACACTTGTGCCTTTTCCCCCTACCCCCAGAAATTCTGATTGCACTGGTCGGAGGTGAAGTGTGGACCCAGAGATTTTTAAAACTCCAATGTGTGGTCAGGTTAGAGAACCACTGCCTCGGACCCATATTCATCAGTGTGAAGACAATGGGATCAACCAGTAGCAGTGACAGAACTAGCCAGTGCCCAGTCTGGGGCAGCGAAATGATCCAAGCTGCCTCTGATATATCAGGAAGTGTAAAGAAAGGTCAAAAGAGACAAAAGGAACTAACAAGAATCATGTGTCCTTTCGGAAAAAGTATATAGTGCTTAACCTCCAACAGATGATGGTCAATTTCACCTTTTGACTTGCTTAAATAACAAGCACAGAGCAAAATATTGGACACAAATGACTCCATCACAAGGACATCTGAAACACCAATGCCAATGATGGGATGAATTGTGCCAATTAATTAATCCATTTAAGAACTATCTAGTGAAAGCCTCTAAAAGCCCACTACTATGCTAGGTGCTAAGAACACAATGACGAATAAATAGAAACATAATCTCTACATAATGGTGCATTTCACAGCATACGGGAAATAACAGACAACAATAGAACACACCATTTTTACATTAAATATGCGCTATGGAGGAGGGGTATACAGTAATGTTCTTTCCATCTAATCATTTCTTATCCCTCAACCTACAGTCTGCCACAGAGGCCACAAAAACACATCTCTATCACTTTCTGGGGATAATTAGTCAGGGAGGGCAATAAACCCCGTTCTTACAGGACACTCAGGAAACTGTCACTATGGCAATCCACCACTGGCCAGGGTTAATATACTTCCCTGAAGCTTAATTCCCAGACCAGACTAGAACACTATCTGCATGAATGAATCAGCTGTAAAAGTTTGCACAGTCGCGTGTTTCAGAATATAATATACAAAATAATGTACTGTAAGAATTTTATTTTTTTCAAGACTTTATTTAGTTATTTGAGAGAGAGAGGGGGGGGGACAGAGAGAGAGAGAGAAAGAGAGAGAGAGAAGGCCGGGGGAGAGGGAGCAGAGGGAGAGGGAGAGGGAGAAGCAGGCTCCGCCTCCTCAGCAGGGAGCCCAGGGCAGGGCTGGATCCTAGGACCCTGGGATCCTGACCTGAGCTGAAGGCAGACGCTTACCCACTGAGCCCCCAGGTGTCCCGAATGAGAATTTTACATCAGAAACAAGTATCTTGTGAAAAGTGAAAGTGTCTTGTGAAAAGACAAAGACCACCAGGTCCAATCTTACCAGCATTTTATATTTCAGCTCAGAGCTGGTTTTCCTGCTGTTAACTTCTTTGTAATAAACCAGGTATGTTGGAGTTGGGTTGGTGATGCCTGGGCACGAGAGGTTGGTCCTGGCAGGCGGTAATCTGATTGTGAGGCTGGTGTTACTGGTGTTAAGTATAGTCGGCTCTGCTAGATCTGAAGCTAGACGCAGTAATGCTTTATCTAAAATAATAAAAGAAGATTAAGAATATACACATACTTATTTAAATAAAGCAGACTTATTTAAAATCAAGGATAACAACATCTTTTTTTAACCTAGCTGACAAGGTATGATATACTGAAGTGTTGAGCATGTTTTTTCAGGAAAAGAAGACAAGGTTGTTTTTTGTTTTTTGTGTTTCGTGGTTTCTCCCCCCGCATACATTTTGAAGTCCTTAAAAGTCTCAGAAAAAGGGATGGGCAGCTCTTGGTCAGTTCTGTGATGTGCTCATTGCTCAAATCTCCAGCAGGTGGCGCTAAAGTACACTGAATAATATACATAGTAGCAAAATCAAATTGACCCTTTTTTTACTTTCAAAAAAGTATGACAGCATTATATTAATCATATTTTTTAAATTAATTCCAGTTACAAAAACTCATGCTCGTTTTAGGGCTTTTATTTTTAAGGATGTACAGGTTTATGTGTGTGTTCAATTTCAAACAGATGTTGCAGAGACTTACTAAATTTCTTAAGTTTCTCAAAGTGAAATGTGAATTATATAGCTAGTTCTGCCACAGTGCCAGACATACATTCCTAAAAGTCATTGCATCATACAAAACTGCATAATAAAAACCTCAGGGTTTATGGAAGAGATAGAGTTTTAGGCACAGCACTAAAAAAACATGAGTGACACATTACCAAAAAAGTTAGGAACTTAATAAAAAAAAATCTTAGCACACATGTACTCGTGATAAATGGTTGACCTACAAAATGCTACAATAAATACAGCACTTTACTTTGAAAAAGTCCTGAAATTTAATGCGGTGCTTTTTGATGGACTGGGAGGTCTAAAATATCCTCGGGGTGGGAGGGGAAAAGACAGAAAGAAGAGAAATGATGGGAATGAGAAAAGGAAGAAGACAGAGAGAATGACAGACAAGGGTTTCCAATGTCTAAAGTTGTCTACCACAGCCCGAGCCATGGATACACATGGAGCTAAATTATGATCCGGAGCAAACAGCAATCCTACCATGCACCAATCCTAACCATTTGGAGTAATGCTGAGAGTAACAAAGGGCTTTGGGTGCTCAGCCTGGAGAAGACAGTCTGAGACTTTTCTGACCCTAAACTGGGAGAACATGCTGATTACGAGTACAATCTTATTACCTGGAAAAGGTTGCAAAACTGAACTGTAAGCCAAGATATGCTTACTCCTTTGGGCCTTCACCTGAGAGAGGATGGCCCCATTGCTTTTCTTTGCTTGGTAAATCTGCGTGCTGTCCTTTGCCGAGGAGATCCAGTAAAGAAATTCCCCATCCACAGTTAAGCTTTCAAGTGTTCTTCCTGCTCGTGAAAAACATAGAATAAAGAACAGAAAGAACAAATATACATAACATATGTTTCTACTCTACACAGTACGTGAAATACTTTTTCTGTATTATAATCACTAAATTTTGAATCTTTCTATCATTTCAGTTGGAAAAAAAATGCCACCTTTATTTTATGTTGTGAAGCTAAAGATTTTATAGATATTTTCTCAATTTAGCTCCATCCTAAGTCAATAAGGTAAATACTATTATTATTAGCCTCATTTTGTAGAAGTGGAAACTGAAGCTTTGAGGAGTTAAATAATCTCCTCAAGGCCACAAAGTTAGTAAAGTTGAGAGCCAAGATTTACAACTTAACTTGTGTGACTCCACATCAAACAATGCCTATTGGAAGAGAGATGTTAGATGACAGACCCAGGGCTCAGTGTCTTGCTCAATATTTTTTACCAATGATTAGGAATTAACACAGAGTAAAAATGCTTACCAAATTTGTACATGATACACAATTCTTACTGACACTAATAGGTTTACTCACTGACTTAAAATTTGAAAATATAACAAAATCAGGAAATAGATTGAAATAGGAATAGGAAATAGGAATAAATGTGATAACCTAAATTCAAGCTTAAAATCAATTCTATAAATAACAAATGAAAGAAATCTGGCTTAATAATAGTTAACATGAAAAAGACTATGGGTTTTTCAAATGGCAGGCAACCCAAAGACGTAAGGTCGCTTTTAGCTCTAATAAAAGAAGACGGAGGCAGTCAGAAGGTCCCTGCACTAACCAGATCACAATGAGAGTATAGGGAGTTGTTATGGAGGCGACATTTAAGAGTATATCAAGCAACCGGAGTGAAACCACAGGAGGGTGACTAGGGCAAAGAAAGATCTAGAAGCCACATCATGTGAAGAGTAGTTCGAGATACATGAATTTTTCTTCCAACTTACTGTCATGAGCTATGACAGTAGATTCTTTATAAAGTTAGAGGTCAGAACTCAGACCAGTGAATGGGAAAAATGAGGAGAAAACTTTGGCTAAATATAGTAGGGAAATCTAATATAGAGAATTATTCCAAAAAGTTTAAAAACTTCCTTAAAAAGAAGTAGATTTCTTTTTTTTATAAGCAGGGGCTCAAGCAAGGCTGTTTTCATAGAGGGGATTGCTTCCAACATCATGCCAGCTAAAGGATCTCTAAAGTCATTCAAATTTTCTAATTTTAGGGTTATAAACTTTAATTATGGATTCCTGCAAGACTAACCGGTTCTATACCTATAAGATAATGGCCCACTAAATAATTCTTGTGTATTAGACGATAGATTAGATTAGATGTGTATTATTCTGACAATTGTTTAAATGGCAAGGAAGACTTTAGTTAAGACTATTGTAATACTATAATATATTGGAGGAGAGAGATGTGCTCAACTTCACATACAACAAGGTCAGCTGGGGATGCAGAGCCAACTAGCAGAGTGAGGGGATCAGTGAATAGAAAATTACTAAGAGGAGACAGCAAGGATAGAAAGATTCTTGCTAAACTGGCTTATTGTGATTTTTGCTAAAGGCAAGCCTAGAACATCACAGGTGGGGAATAAAGAACTAGATCAAATACCAGGTGTGGAGGATTATCTCTAAACTGATTTAGAAGGGTTCTTGCTAAAACTAGACTCAGCAATGACAGACATGGAAGACCAATGTCAAGGTCTAGTTGAGGAAGGGCTCAGAGGAACCCAATGTTTGATCAAGAAAGAGTCTTTGTCACAGATTGAACAGAAACAAGTAAGTCTCCTAATAAGAGAAGTTCAAAACGTTATCTCCAAAACCCATTGAAAGTATATTGGAATTGTTTCTCAAAGGCTCTAGGTAACATATCAACAAAACCATATGTGCAATTATAACGCAGACACACATACACACACTCATTTGCAATTTCAAAACTTCACTATATAGACCAGCAATGTTCAATAGCACTTTTGATGACGGAAATATTTTATTTCTATGCTGCCCAACACAATAACCATGTGTTTTTGAGCACTTACAATGTGGCTCATGTGACTGCAGAATTAAATTTTTAATTTCAGTTAATTTTAGTTAATTTGAACTTAAATCACATATGACTGGTGGTTACAACATTGGACAGTGAGGAGTAGACTCTGAAGAATATATGAGAGTAGGGGCGCCTGGGTGGCTCGGTTGGGTATGAGTCCAACTCTTGATTTCAGCTCAGGTCATGATCTCAGGGTCATGAAATCCAGCCCAGAGTAGGGCTCCAGGCTTAGTGCAGAAGTCTGCTTGTCCCTCCCCCTCTCTTTCCCCTTTTTCCCCTCCTCTCTCTGCTCATGCACATTCTCTCTCTCTCTCTCTCCCTCTCTCTCTCCCTGAAATAAATAAATTTAAAAAAATAATAATATATGAGTGTATCTAGAGTGCATTTTTTTCCTATTGCAGTTGCTCCTAATTAGAAGACCTCCAAATCCCTTTAGACATTTAAGTATTTCCTCCACATGCACTGCATTTCAACAAATAGACCTGTCAAGTACTGACCAACTCATGCTGAAGGTGGAGACAATGGGACCATCACAACAGAAGTAAAGTGGGGTGCTGGTAATAAGATCATCGATACTATAGTCAGGCCTAGCTTCAAACCCCAGCTCCTCCACTAATCATGGCCCTCTGGACAAGTACCTTAGTCTTCCTCGGCCTCAGTTTCCTCATCCATAAAATGAGGACACTAACATCTACTTCATCAAGGTGCTTTGAAAATTAAATGAGGTAGTACATTTGGGAGCTTGCTTAGAATATACAGTTAAGCTCAATAAATTGTAGCTCTACTGTTAATTATACAATAACTACAACAACAACAGCAACAAAGAAACCCACGGATCCAGAAAATTTTGTGAATATCTATATACAATTTTCCTGGAAACAACTTGACTTATATTTTACAGAAACAGCTGGCATTGTCCAGAGCAAATACCATGTGTATTTCTTTTGAATATATTCTTTTTAATGGAACAGGAGGGACTACAATTACAAATGAGCATCTAAGTACACACATGGATGTCTTACCAAGCAGAGTTGGCACCATGACAACTTGCCAACACCGACATCCTTCCAGATCCATGGCCCAGATCTCTTGCCCTTTGACAAAGTATATCTGTGGTTTCTTCAGGTCAGAGGTATCAATCGTCATTGTTCCACTAAACTCAAATTGAGTAAAACCACAAACACACTGTCTCCTTCCATTTGAATGGTTTGTGGCTATAGGTGGAAGAATGCGATTCAAGGTCTGGTTGATAATACTGTAGTAGAACAGCTGAGAGCCAAAATTGGAAACTTCTGTCCAATACAGGCGACTATAGGGAGAAAAAAAAGACCCTCCAACTTAATGAATAAAACACATCATTGTGAATGTTCGTTTCCAGTAAAGATTAATCATTCCTAACAAACAGAGAGACAAATACAGCGTTTGGAGAGAACATGTCCAAGTGTCCAATAACTTTCTGAGATAGAGTTGGCCACAAGCGATTTAGTTGATAGCATTTTCCCATGACTTCTCAATAACTATGTTTACAACTAAAGCCTTGGACTACAATGACCTTGAGGTGCTATGTGCAAAGCTTTGGTTTCCTGTTGGTAATTACCATAACTTTAGGTTAGCCAAATTGTCAGTACGGGTTAAATTTACAAATTTGTGGCTCTGGGCTCATAATTTGTGTAGAATTACTTAGTATGAATTAATACAGCTAGTCAAGAACCCTAAGTATCTTATTTTCCCATCGATGACTTCTAATATTAAACCAAAGATATTATATTAAATGTCTATTTCATCAAGCAGAAACAGATAGTCACACTTTACATACCTTAAAAGAGGATACACAGAAAAAGAGACTATTGTTGAATTTCTATTGCAAATTTTCAGCTTTCTGGGGTATTTCACCTTATGTTCAAGATCAACATCAAATATTTGCATTCTATTTTGTGATGCTTTTTGCACAAAGTAGAGATGTCTTGAAATCCAGTCAATTGTAATAATTGTGATATCAAAAACCAGTACACCTCGGAAAATCTTAACAACAGGTAGAAAACACAGCCAAGGAGATAGTGGTCATTTTTTTTTGTTTTCAAATTTGAGGCCTTTTCTGCAATCTACCATATTACTTATTTACTGCACTTCTTTATAATCCAAAATCTCAATAGCTCTGCACTGTGTATCATTGTATCATTGGTCCTCTTCCCACATTGTATTCTTTCTCTTGGTTAATTTCAACTACCATGACTTAAACTATAATTCATACATCAGTGCTACAAGAACAGTAGCAAAAGCCCTCACTGAGTTACTGATTCAAACTGAATACTGAACATCTCCATATGAATGATCCCAGGAAATAGATTCATCACTTCACCCCCAAAACCTTCTTTTCTCCTGCCTACTATATTTTTATGGATTTCCAACACTCACCTGAGGAGTAATTCTGACAGATGTGATTCATTCATGACTTCCTCCTATCATGACTGCCCAAACGTGAATAAATCCCATTTAAAATATGTCCCAAAGTTATTCTCTCCTTTCTCATCTCACTGCCTCTCATTTCCTGCCTACCATTTCCTGTCCGGGTTTCAGTGATGGCCTCCTAGTTGTCTAAGACATAATTTTCTCTAAATCATTATTGACATCACTAATAGGTCTTTCTGTAACATAACTTGATCATGTGAATGACCCACTAAGTTTCTTTAATGGCTTGATGTGGTCTTCAGGATTGGCACTCCACACCTTAGCACAGTAGAAGAGGCCCATTATATTGAGGCTCCTGTCTACTTCTCCAGCTTTCCCACCTGTCCTTCACTCACCCTCACCCCCATCTCCATTCCAAGCTCACTCTATTTACAGCCTACTAAATATGGTATGGCTCTGTTGTTTCCCTGTCTTTACACTTACTACCCCCTCATCTTTTCCCACCTTCACCTGTATCATCTTCTTTGTACCCAACATGTCTTTCCATTATACCACCACCTCTCCAACCTGCACTGATCACCCATTTTCTGTCATACCACCACATCCTACCCTCAGCCTGGTATGATGCTGTCTTCTGTCTGCCTGCTGTATCCAGTGAATGCCACCACATTCCCAGCATTGTGCTCAGGCCTCCCCTAGATTATCTCATTTAATCTTCGCAGGAGCCATATGACCAGATACCACATAATCAGTAGTTAAATAACTTGCTGATGGCCAGATCTAGTAAGTGGGGAAGCCAGTTAAATTCTAAATTTCAGATCCCAAAGCTCACACATTAATTACTATACAGTACTATCTTCCTAGTGTCAGACTCATACCAGGACTGTGATTTTTTTTTACCCCTCTATCCCAGGAACTAACACAGTGCCTTAAACCAAATAACTATTTGCTAGATTAATCCTGAATGACATTTGCCCAAAATCTAATCTCTGTTTATCTGTGGCTAAATAATTAGACAACATCTGTCCTTATCAACCATTCTAATCTTAATGGCTCAACCACTGACCAGCCATTTTAATTACAGGGTAGTGTGGTATGCAAATTATCCATGTCTTTCCTTCCAGAATAGTTTACATAGTGAGATACCTCAGAAGTGGACCTGTTGTGCATGTTCAGAAGGTAAAGTGAGTCTCCTTGAGCATAATACCCCATTCCGTCATCAGCTGTGTAGCCCATGCTACTGATGTCTCTTTCTGTTGAAAATGTCCATACAATTTGATTTTGATCCATATCTAATAAAACTATCTTGCTGTCAAAAAGAGTTACAAGGTATGGAAATGGGTTGATTTCTGAAAACAAGAAACGAAACACTTAGAATATGTATAAGGAAAAAAAATCTTTGGTTTGGCAAAATCTCTTGATTCACAAGCAGACTATTCTGAAATCCATGGGTCTCCTCTGGGGTCGTCTACTGTTCCAGTCTTGGTCAACACTGCCGAGGCACCCTATGCTTAGGCTTATTTAAACATGTTCATGGATGATAAAAATTGATTATTTGACTTTAACTTCAGCTCAGAGACAGTATTCATATCCTGAGCATACCCAGGGTCAAGAATGTTGTTAAAACACTAGCTGTTTTTTGCACAGTGTTTGGTAATAAATACCTGCTGTTTTGGACTTTACTATGTCAGAAAATGGTCCAGGTCCTTTGGATGTGAAGACTCGAACCTAAAGAAAGAAAAAGATACCAAGAAAATGGCATTCAGTGGTGTCCTCAATGATAATAATTCCATTCTGAAACTGATAGATTATTGAAGATTTCACTTCATAATTCTGATTATGAATAGTTTTTTTTTCAAGTTTTTATTTAAATTCCAGTTATTTCGAGATAAACCATGAGAGACTGTGGACTCTGAGAAACAAACTGAAGTTTTGGGAGGAGAGGGGGATGGGGGGTTGGGTGAGCCTGGTGGTGGGTATTAAGGAAGGCACATATTGCATGGAGCACTGGGTGTGGTGCATAAACAATGAATCTTGGAACACTGAAAAAATTAAATTAAATTAAAATAGAAATAAATAAATAATATAAAATAAATTCCA
The DNA here is from genome assembly GCF_002288905.1 of Enhydra lutris kenyoni. Taxonomy (NCBI): domain Eukaryota; kingdom Metazoa; phylum Chordata; class Mammalia; order Carnivora; family Mustelidae; genus Enhydra; species Enhydra lutris. Next base: position 12,935,510 of record NW_019154101.1, read on the forward strand.
GATAGTTAACGTACAGTATAATATTTTTCAGCAGTAGAATTTAGTGACCCATCACTTACATACAACACCCAGCACTCATCACAATTATCCTCCTTAGTACCCATTACCCATTTAGCCCATCGCCAACCACCTCCCCTCCAGCAACCCTCAGTCTGTACTCTATAGTTAAGAGTTTCTTAAGGTTTGCCTCCCTCTCCTTTTCTTCCCCTTTCCCCTATGTTTGTCTGTTGTGTTCTTAAATTCCACATGAGTGAAATCATATGGCATTTTTCTTTTTCTGACTGAATAGTTTCAAATAGTTACTTCCATTCAAGTATAAAGCAATAAATCACTAAGAGGTAAATATTGCCTCACATTCATGCTGGTGGTTTGTTTTTTATTGTTGTTGATCTTTTTGTCTAAAAAAGTATGAAGTGGGGCACCTGGGTGGCTCAGTGGGTTAAGTTTCTGCTTTCAACCCGGGTCATGATCTCAGGGTCCTGGGATCGAGCCCCGGCTCTCTGCTCCCCAGGGAGCCTGCCCCCCTCTCTCCCTGCCTGCTGCCTCTGCTACTTGTGGTCTCTCTCCCTCTCTGTCAAATAAATAAAATCTTCAAAAAAAAAAAAAAGTATGAAGTAATGGCACAAATCCCCACTGCAAAAGATTTGAATTTCTAAGAAAAGTTTTAGCTATTTTCAAAATTTTCTGTAGAACATTTAACAGAAACAAAACTATGCATATTATGGCAAATTTCCACTTACTGTGAAATAAACAACTAGAAGCTTTAAATAACTAAATTTACTATACTTTTAAAAAAGGAGATTTAGAAAAGGAAAATAATAAGAAAATAATAGTAATAAATAGGATAAATATAAATATATAAATAGAAATATAAATAAATAATAGAAATAATAATTAAAACTTACATTTGAAAATAAATTGTGCATCTCAAACCACTTTACATACATTATCTCTTTCGAGCCTCACAACTACTAAGAGCAGAAACCGGACAAAATCTCAGTCAAACCTAAGTAACTCATCCACAATGACACGTGCAAAAACTGACATAAAAACCAAGTCTTCTGAGGGCTGTATAGTTTCTTCCCACTGTGCCGCCCTGCATCCTAGTACCAAAGCTTTTTAAAAACAGTTTTTATTACACGTCTTTTCTTGTGTAGTAAATTACTTCCACTTCCAAACCTTGCATATGCACAATAGCCTGTAAAGAAAACTGACGTCCATAATGATGGACCCAAAGGGAAGATCCTCAAGTGCCCTTTCAATCAACAAAGCATTAGATTGTTTTTATATATTTCTAGTGTTAAATATCTATTACCATATTATACATACTACTCTCTGTATACATGTGTGTATGATGCTACACACATATACCAAGCCATCTTCACTTTTGCACAAGGCCGTGTTAAGTGAAACTCATGCATACCCATGCATATCACTTTGCGTGGTTTTGTGGTGGCTGAGATCTGAAGCTCTGTGTAACAGACAGATACACTTAACCAGGATATTTCTTTAACCAGAACACACATAAATCTTAACCAGTGGGAATGTGTGTTATCTTTAACTTTTATGTACAACTTTTTTGATTTGTCTATGTAGACCTAATTTGTTAACAAAATAATTATTAAATTAGGACTTTACAAAAAGAAACTAGATCCTCAGGAAGTTCAGATCTCTAAAACATTTCCCAAAGCATTATGTTCCCCAAGAAGTAATGGAAAATGGCTCTAAATATGTACAACATTGTCACCAACTTTCCATTTAATGAAGATATGAAAATCATCAAGCCATCTACTGTAAGTAGAAAGCTATCTCATATGAGAGTTAAAAGACAAAAATGAGGTGGGGGTAGCTTTTTATTCTTGCCTCCCATTCTCTCTCACTTCCTCCTCTATCAGCAGCCAAAAAGTAACTTTGAGATGTCAACCACCTAGACCCTCAGTTTTTATTTCCATGGGTAGCTCCAAGTTGGGACATCCAGAGGACTCACAATAGTGAATCATCCAGTAGAAAGGATTCTAGAAGTTGGACTATAGCACACCACTTCCTAGCCACACAGCATTAGTAACTCACCGATACACCCAGAGACCTGGATTTTTCTTCACAGACCATAAGAGGATCAAATGAGATAAGGAATATAAAAGTTATCTACTGTGGTCCATGGCCTATAGTGATCACAGGAGAAATAATGGTCTGTTCTGAATCTGAAAGCCAGAAATTTGTCAAGCTGTCCTTTACCCTAGCTGTCCCCTCTCCCCTCTGTGTCCTCATTACCCACTTGATTCTATGATCACAGTGGACCCCAAATTATTGACAGAGTGGCCGAATTCCTAACTTAGTCCTTTAATCAATCTTAAGACCCTCATTTCCCTGTTTTTATTCATACCTGGAAGGCAACAGTGTACCCAGGACTCATGCCTTCAAGCTCAAAAGACATCTCCGAGGGAGTTGTGTTGACAGCGATCCAGTCTTCGAATGTTTCATTTGTGTCTGTCTGGTTGGATATTTGATAGAAAATTTCAAATCTTGTTAACACACCGTTTTCGTGCTTAGGCTTATTCCATCGAAATTCCACCACAACTTCATTCTGGTTATGGTATTTTCCACTTGGTAATACAAATACCCTGGGGTTCTGTGGTGCTGACGGAACTGCAAAGCAGAGACACAGATAAGGTAGACAAGAATGAAAGGTTGACTTTTTACCATTCATGGTGAGGGTGTGGAGAAGCTTAGGAATAAGTACTTCTCATTCCGGACCACTGGAGTGCATCTGTCTTGTTCTTAAAGATCTTCAGGAGAGAATATTCCACAGATTTCTTCATGAACCTATCCCGATATTTCATCAAATCTTTCTTATCTTCAACCCAAATCCGTCTTGCCAGCACTTAGGTCCATCTTTCTCATCTGTGCCTCATCATCCTCATCTGGAGGGTGGCTGATTCTCCTTATAAAATGCAATATTTACTCTCATCTTGACACAGTGATTCAGCTGGTGGTGGAAATGGCAGTCACAGGAAGCAAGGCAGGAACTCGGTCCAGCCTTTAGCCAGTTCGGGATGTAACATGAAGTATATGACGGATCCAGGCACTCTCACCTTGAATCCTCCCCAGCAGTAGGGAATATCCCCAAGAGTATGGTTTGGGGTTACCATTAATCCTAGAGTCAAACCAAGAAATTTAGTCTCTCCCACTCCTTCAATGAATTTATCTTCCTCTTAATCAAGAGAAATTCCCCTGCCTGATGTCTTTGTCATTTCATCTAAGATGCCTGTCTTCTGTCTTCCGACTCCTCTACAGGTCCCCTTCCACTCTCCACTCCAATCACATCACTTCTCAATGTTTGACACTCACATCATTATGCAGTCTCCAGGCCTGCTTACACTGTGCTCACATGGGATACATTTTCTTGCATCATCTCGCAGAGCCCAGCTAGAATTCCCCATCCCCAAAGGCCTTCAGTGACCATACCAGTCCATGAGCACTGCGCTCTCCTTCTTAGGAGATGGTATAGATGAAGCTTGATACAGATGAACCTTTCCATCTTGTCTATTTGCTCTGTGCCATTGCAACTCAATTTTCACGGTCTCATTTCTATTATCATTGGAAGCATGTGTTTATCTCAACTGTGTTACGTGCTCCATCAGAGAAAGCATCTTTTCTTATTCTTTGTTAAATCCCCTCAAATCTAGGGTGTCTGGGTGGCTCAGTGGGTTAAGGTCTCTGCCTTCAGCTCGGGTCGTGGTCTCAGGGTCCTGGGATCGAGCCCCGGCATTTGGCTCTCTCTGCTCAGCAGGGAGCCTGCTTCCCCCTCTCTCTCTGCCTGCCTCCCTGCCTATTTATTTGTGATCTCTGTCTGTCAAATAAATAAATAAAATCTTTAAAAAAAGAAAAATCAGGGTGCCTGGGTGGCTCAGCGGGTTAAGCCTCTGCCTTCGGCTCAGGTCATGATCCCAGAGTCCTGGGATCGAGTCCCACATCGGGCTCTCTGCTCAGCAGGGAGCCTGCTTCCCCTCCCCTCTCTGTCTCTCTGCCTACTTGTGATCTTTCTGTCTGTCAAATAAATAAATAAAATATTTTAAAAAAAAAGAAAAATCACAATATCACGCTCTTTAAAAAAAAAATCCCCTCAAATCTAGTATAAGACTGGCACACAGTAAGTGCTTAATAAATATTTGTCAATTTGAATAATTTTCCAACTATATTGTAAATTTCCTGAAGGCAAAGGCCAGATCTTTTCTTTTTTTTTTTTATTTTATTGCCCCCAACATCCAGCAGAGTGCTGATGACCCTAGCCCCTGTGCATCCCCTGACAGATGCAGACAAAGCCATTTCCACAGAAGAATTCGACCAAAGCTGATATCCCAAGACAATCTCAAAGAGAGCATACCTGGATCCAAATGCTAACTGCTCCAGAACCTGCCCAGGCTCCACTATGTTCCTGTTATGAGACTTATGGATAAATATCATTTAAAGAATCTTTGCAGTTAAAAAACCACAGTGGTGGGGCACCTGGGTGGCTCAGTGGGTTGGGCCTCGGCCTTCGGCTCAGGTCATGGTCTCAGAGTCCTGGGATCGAGCCCTACATCGGGCTCTCTGCTTGGCAGGGAACCTGCTTCCCCTTCTCTCTCTGCCTGTCTCTCTGCCTAGTTGTGATCTCTGTCTGTCAAATAAATAAATAAAATCTTAAAAAAAAA
>NW_019154101.1:12940600-12985885 GCF_002288905.1 Enhydra lutris kenyoni
TGATCTCTGTCTGTCAAATAAATAAATAAAATCTTAAAAAAAAAAAAACAAAAACCCACAATGGTGAATGGATGTCTATGCTTACTGAGCTCTCACTGTCTGCCAGGTCCTGTGCTAATATGCTGATATTAAATAAATCAATAGGATACTATCATTGACCACATTTGCAGAAATGACCGAAAGGAGATTTGACCAAACAACAGCAAAAAGTCTGGATTAAGTCCCAGCCCTGCCACTAAACTAGCTATGCAACATTGGGGAGCCACCGGGATTCTGGTTTCTCATTTGCATAAATGAGATAATAACACCTGTCCTACCTTCCTCAGAGCAGGGTGAGGGTCAAACGAAAGGATGAAATGATGTTTCTGACACGTGATAGGTATGCAACAAATGTTTAATAAAGGAGTGATACATATAAATGTGCTTTGCATATTTTATAGCAATACACATATAAAGATATGACTAATATTCTTTTTAAAATATATACCAAAGAGAAACATTAAATTTAGACAAATCAGTTATTCATCTTTGGAAGACTCTAAGCTACCATCCATGAGAACTTCTACCGGCAAGCCTGCCTTCCATGAAAGTGTCTCTGCTGTTATATGCCCATTTTCCTTATCAGGTGTTTCACAAATTTCCTGAAATTTCTGCATCAGATATATTATGATAAACAAGTAAAGCAGTATCTAAGAAATCTTTGATATGTGCTTTTGGAATAAATTATTCAGATTTATTTTAATGGTGCTATTCTAATCTCCAAAAGCATTAAAAGGGTCTTTTTTTTTTAATTAGTAGTTATTTATTCTAGGTCATAGAAAGTGAGGTTCTGCCTTTTGTAAAAGAGATTTTGACCCATGTACCTGTTTCTGGTGCTCGAAGTGACAGAGATGTTTTGGGGCCTTTTCCCCAGTACGTATAAGGAGTGACAGAGAGATTAAAGAAGGCAAAAGGCTCCAGACCTTCCACAGTAAATACAGGTGAAAGCTGTTGTTCACTAGCCAGGAACTAAAATATAAGAAAAAAAAAACACAACACATTATTTTCTTAGTGAGAGAATCATAAAATCCTTTATTCCTAATTAACTAAAATCCCCAAACTCTGGTTCACATGTAAAGTCAAAACCTGCAATTTTGGAAATGCTAATGTTGGTCAGTTCCATGTGGTTCCACACAGACCAGTTAAAATGTATCTAACAAACAAACTGTTACCACTAACCCCAAAATGGTCAGAGACTGGCTATAAACAAGGGCTCTCAGGAAAAATAACCAAATGTATGGGAACAACAAAGGAAATAGACGGGCTTGGCTAAATGGAAGAAGCACAAATCAGCGCAGGCAGGGCTGATGCAAATGGTACAGACTGCTTAAGAACTGGAAGCTACTAGAACCCACACTATACCTTAGATAGAGAACTGAATTCCACACTGTAGAAAATTACACCCCAGTCCACTGCTGGGGGAGCATTCCACAGGATTTGGAAACTTGAAGCATTCCCTTCGATCCTAAATGAAGACTCTTGAACAGAATCTGGGATAACCTTGGGGGTAATGGAAAAGTTGCCTATGGGATGAAAGAAAGAATAGAGGGGAAAAGAATTTAAGATTCTCAATCATCATAGAAAACATGGAAAAATAATGGAAGTTACTAATAATTGGTACCAAAATGAAATTTCCTTTCCTTTAATATATCCTGAAAATTTTCTTTACCTGTTACATGCTGCAAATTTGGTTAAGAGTGAATTGACCAATGGAAACTACTAAAGCCTTTTTCTTTTTAAGACATAATTTTTGGGCACCTAGGTGGCTCGGTTGGTTGAGCAACTGCCTTCGGCTCAGGTCATGATCCCAGAGTCGCAGGATCAAGTCCTGAGTAAGGCTCCCTGCTCCATGGGGAGTCTGCTTCTCCCTCTGACCTTCTCCCCTCTCATGCTCTCTCTCACTGTCTTTTCCTCAAATAAATAAATAAAACTTTTTTAAAAAAAGACATAATTCTTAAGAAAAAAAAATCCCAACCTAAACATTTATTTAATAAAAAATTTAGAGGGGAGTGGGTAAGCAGGAATAAAATCTTGTACCTGGCAGAGGCTTGAGGGAACTCTGAATAATTGTGAACTGATTAAATGGGGCTGGTTCCAAAACCGAAACACTGGCTCTCTGACCTATTTCCTGAGCTGTGATAATCTTAAGGCCATTGATCCAGAAGAGCCGACCACTATAGTACATCAGTGTGTTCTGGGAAATTTCTGAGGTACTCCAGGCTGCAAATTCTGTGATGTTGGTCTCCCCAGAGCTGCGAAGACATGAAACCAATTAGCATGTGTACCTAAAGTGAAGGGAAAAGGCTGGTACATGCCTTACGGGAGAGAATATGTGTTTGTGAGAGTGTGTGTTTGTGTATACAAAAACAAAAAGGAAATACTTTCCAACAATAATCATTGCTATCTTTAGTTCCATAGAAAATTGATTTTTTTGCATTTTTGTTCAAGTATACCTAAAGCAAATTTTCTAGGACTTTTCTCCTTAAAGTGATATTGCAATGGCAAGATGATACACAGGTTTTAACAAATACTTTCAATTCTTGGAAGTATTTGTTAAAATATTAACTGCTCAATATTAACTGCTTTTTCCTCATTGTGCCATGCCTCCTTCCTATAGTTGGTTAGTTGCCTTCCTTATTTGCCATTCATCATTCTAGCATGTTTGGTCCTTCACTTTATACTATTCACAATTGTTCTTCAGTGATACTCATTAAGCTCTTCAGCTTATTCAAAATGCTCCTTTTCAGACTGGGGGATTCAAGTTAACAGACTATTACTTAAACTGATTTTACAGTTTTTTTCTCAATGACAGAATTTTACAATTTTTATTTTAAAAATCTGCTTGATGGTTTCTCAAATTACTCCAGTTGCCTAGTACTCAATAAATAAAAACTATCTCAATGATGTTTAGCCTTTCAATGACGTTTTTTTCTTTTAATGATTTTTCTAAAGCTTTGTAGCATTGACATGCCCTTCTTTAGAAAGTATTGAAGTATGGTGTTTAAAATCAAAATACATACAAATTTTGATCTGTAAATTTCACAATACCTCCCTGACAAAACTGAAACTACCTAAGGGGACCATAGCTGGAAATTGGGAACCTTATAAAGAAGTATATTCACAAGGACTATTCTCATCATCTTTTTTCTAGTAAAATACTCTATTTATACCTACACAGTTATGAAAACAGTATCTGATTCGTTTTTTGGACTTTCACCCACTAGTCTAATTTTACACCTTGTTATTTTTATTTCTCATTAGAACTTTCCAGCAACCTTGTGTAATACATAAAACCAAATTCCAAATGGAAGGAACCTCACCAAGTGGGATGCATGGGGTCTAAAGAGGCCAGCCTTCTCTGGACCACCCACAGAGCTGCTGCAGCCTGTATCCTGTGAACTCATTTGTGTTAGTTTTGCTCACCAGGTTCTTTGTTTCAACATTTCCAAAATAATCCCCAGGACAGATTTCCCTGTCAGGTGAGACTAGATATCCCTCAGTTGCTACCGGCTTAGATTGCCCCTCATATCCAGCTGACGTCTCCTCCCCTGTAAAAATCTCCTGAGCTAACCAGGAAATTCTTGACCTCCAATGTTCACAGCACGACATCAGCAAAACCTCTTCACTTTCAGGAGGTCAGTATGGGGCTTCCTTCCACCTGAAATTTTAAACCCTTCAGTCTTCAGCAATAAGTGAAGCTGGATTTAAATCAAAGCTCAACAGGAAAGTCATAAAAAGACAAATTCTTCCATGATACTATGAAGTTGTGTATGGAGGTCAGCTGAGGCTACTAGGCTGAAGGTTCATTCATTTACTCATCCATGCAACAAATGTTCTGTGCCTAGTTCTGTGTTAGTCACCAAGAATGCAGTGGTAAATAAAACAAATACAATCCCCACCCTCACAGCATGCACAGGCTAGCAGAAAAGGCAGTCTGGTAGAAGATGATTAAACAACAGCCCTGCTGAACAGCACTGTAAGAAGAAAGGTGGAGTGGGTTCCTGAACAAGGAGACCTACTAGGGTCTGGTCAGAAAAAGCGTTTCTTAAAGAACAATGTTTAAACTGAGCCATGCAGACAGAATACCAGTTAACCAAAGGAACTGAGTCTGGGAACATATCAGACAAAGGGAACAGCAAGGGCGTTGGCTCCTTTGGAGTAACGTAATCAGTCCTGACATAACTAAATACATCTGAACTTTTGATAGAGGCACTCTCTTGAACTTCCAAGTCAGATATGTTGTTATACTTGTAACTGATTCATTCTCTTATAAACTGAAGAGAATGGACGGACATAGGAGAGGGAAGAGCAATTTCGAGAGTAGCTCCACTACGGTTGGTGAGTTCAGAATATACTGAGTCGCAGCCAACAGCTCATCTCATCTTTACTACAAGCCAGAGCTGTGACTGCCCAACATACTAGCCACAAACCACATGTGACTACTGAATACTGAATATGATGGAGGAACTGAATTTTTCATGTTATTTAACTTCAATTAATTTAGGTTAAGTTTTAAAACTAATATTTGACTCATATATTATGAATCATATGTTTGATTTATTAGAAAAATTTTAAGTATTTGAAAAACTTGGGCATATAAACCAACTTTTTCAACTGCAAATTTTATAAAATCTCAACACAGATCAAGTATTTCCTATGAAAACTTAATGTATGAGGTGAGATGTGCTGTATATGTAAAATGCACTCTGGATATTCAAGAACTAATATGAATTAATAATTTACCTGTATCTTTTTACTTTTTTCAATGAGTCAACCAGGAAATTTACAGTTACATATGTGGTTCATATTATATTTTTATTAGTGCTGAGCTAAACTAAAGAAAAGGAACTTAAAATGTAGAAGAAGGAATCTAGGCTATATATAAGAAAAAGTTCTTTACTTGTAAGACGTTCTGGAATCCCTCTCTTTCTGTACAACTTTTATTTCCTGATATGATAAAAAAGGCAAGACTTACTTGGAGGGCAAAAGTGCCTATCCATGGCCAAGCACTGCTGCACTTGATTGTGAAGGCATACACAGAAACATTATTAACCTTTAGATGAGGAAATGTATTTTTAAAGGAGAAACCTCCTTTCTCTACCTGTTCAGTGATATCAATTCTCTGGACGCTCAAGGAGCTGGGCTCTCATCAAAAACCAGCTAACCAGCCCTCCAGGATATACAGACACAGAATGAATCATAATCCTTAAGGACACTATCACTTTAAATATATTATCTTAGATTCTTTTGGCAATCAGATTACCAGTACCTTACATTTCCAAGGAAAGGAACAACCAGTTTTCTGTGGCTCACAGGCAGGATAAAAGCCAAAGCTGAATGCCATAGTAGATATGAAAAACTTGGTTACTCAGATTGTTGTGTATTTGCTTATACACACTATATGTTTGTATACATATTCAAATGTGTATATTCCTTTTTCATTGTCTCTATGATTAAGAGTTTTTCCAGTAACCAAAAAAAAATGAATCTTTTAATCTAAAAGTAGTCTTGTCATTGTCTTCATGTAGCAGTAGTTCTTTGCCTTTTTAAGATTAGGCTCCCAAATTGATGAAAAGCATGGATCCTCAAGTTCAGAGTACTCATACACATTCTGAAGCCCTCCAAACTCCCTGGGATCCAAGAACCCAATATTAGAAAACTCTACCCTAGAGCAGGTACATGCAAAAGAATGAAACTGGACCACTTTCTTACACCATACACAAATTCACAGTGGATTAAAGACCTAAATGTGAGACATAAAACCATAAAAATCCTAGAAAAGAGCACAAGCAGTAATTTCTCTGACATTGGCCATAGCAACATTTTTCTAGATATGTCTCCTGAGGTGAGGGAAATAAAAGCAAAAATAAATTATTGGGACTACATCAAAATAAAAAGCTTCTGCACAGTGAAGGAAATAATCAACAAAACTAAAAGACAACCTACTGAATGGGAGAAGATATTTGCAAATATTTATTTACCTAATTAAGGGTTAGTATCCAAAACATAAAAAGCTGATACAACTCAATACCTAAAACACAAATAATCTAGTTAAAAAATAGGCAGAAGACATGAACAGACATTTCTCCAAAGAAGACATACATATGGCCAACAGACACATGAAAAGGTGCTCAACATCACTTACCAGAGACACACAGATCAAAACTACAATGAGATATCACCTCACACTTATCAGAATGGCTAAAATAAAAAACACAAAGTGTTGGCAAGGACATTGGAAAAAAGGAACCCTCAGGCACTGTTAGTGGAAATGCAAACTAGTGCAGCCACTATGGAAAGCATATGGAGTTTCCTCAAAAAATTAAAAATAGAACTACTCTAAGATCCAATAATCGCACTACTGGGTATTTACCCAAAGAATAGAAAAACACTAATTCAAAAGGATATGTGCACCCCTATGTTTACTGCAGCATTATTTACAATAGCCAAATTATGAAAACAGTCCAAGCATCCATCAATAGTTGAATGGATAAAGAAGATACATATATCATGCAATATTATTCAGCCATAAAAGGAATTAAATCTTGCAACAACATGGATAGACCTAGAAAGCATAATGCTAAGCAAAATAAGTCAGTCAGAAAAAGACAAATACCATATAATCTCATTCATATTAAGGAATTTAAGAATTAAAACAAATGAACAAAGGGAAAAAAGAGAAAGTGAGAGAGACAAACCAAGGAACAGACTCCTAATTGTAGAGAACAAACTGATGGTTACCAGACAGAAAGTGTGTGGGGGGATAGGTGACATAGGTGATAGGGATTAAAGAGTATGCTTATCACCATGATAAAATTGTTACATCACTGTATTGCACACCTGAAACTAATATAACATTAATATGTTAACTATACTGGAATTAAAATTAAAAACCTAATAAAAATGAAAAAAAAGAGGGGCGCCTGGGTGGTTCAATGGGTTAAACCTCTACCTTTGGCTCGGGTCATGATCCCAGCAAGCCCCGCATCCAGGTTCTCTGCTCAGCGGGGAGCCTGCTTTCCCCTCTCTCTCTGACTGCCTCTCTGCTTACTTGTGATCTCACTCTGTCAAATAAATGAATAAAATCTTTAAAAAAATGAAAGAAAAGAAAAATAAATAAGAAAAGGTTTAATTCCCATTAAAAAATCTCTGCCCCAAAGCATTATCTTTTGTTTTACTTTAACCCTTTACTGACCATCTATTTATGCAAATTTGCACATCTCTGAGTGTTTTTTCAGCTATGGGAAAAAAAGATTTCTAAATTATCTAAATGCTGTTCTCTAATGGCTTAACATCCTTTATTTAAATTTGAGATCTATAACTTCTGCCTTGAAGTTAAAAAACTGTTGGCTGTTTATCAATTTTTTTTTAAGACAGGGAGACAGAGAACAGACAGAGAGAGAATTTCAAGAAGACTCCATGCCCAGAACAGAACCTCACACAGGGTTCAATCTCATGACCTGAGCCAAAATTAAAATTCATTCAACTGGGTGAGCCACCCAGGTTCCCCACTGTTGGCTGTTTAAACTAAAAATAGTAACAAACATGGATTTATGCTGGGGTAAAAGTAAAATATATGACAGCAAACACACAAAGGATAATAATTACAATACATTGTCATAATTTTTTTTAAGATTTTATTTATTTATTTGACAGACAGAGATCACAAGTAGGCAGAGAGGCAGAGAGAGAGGAGGAAGTAGGCTCTCCGCTGAGCAGAGAGCCCGATGTAGGGCTTGATCCCAGGACCCTGGGATCATGACCCGAGCCGAAGGCAGAGGCTTTAATCCACTGAGCCACCGAGGCGCCCCAGTCATAATTTTTTTTTTTTTAACTAGGTTCCATGCCCAGTGTGGAGTCCAGTGCAGGGCTTGATCTCACAACCCTGGGATCAAGACCTGAGCTGAGATCAAGAGTCCGATGCTCAACCAACTGAGCCACCAAGGATCCCTTGTCTTAAAATTTTTAATACATGAAATAAAATTATTTTGAATATTGACTATGATAAAGTGAAGGTTTCAGTAAAAAATGAATATTGTATTCCCTAAAGCAACTTAAAAAAAATAAGTAGACATAATTAAAATGTCATGAGAGGAGATAAAATGCAATACTAAAAATGATTTTATTCACCCTCAAAAATGGAAATAAATAGATGCAGCAAAGAACTGATGAGACAAACGGAAGTCAAACATCAAGATGATAAATTTTAACCCAAATATATTAATTATATTAAATGTAAATGAAGCAACATCCAATTAAAAGACAGAAATCATCAGACTGCATAAGAAAACAAAACCCTTTATGTTGTTTACAAGAAACATATTTTAAACATAAAGACAAAAGCTGAATGAAAGTAAAGGGATGGATAGAGATGTACCATATAAGCACTAAGCTTAAGAAAGCTGCTGAGCTATAGCGATTATCAGAAAAGGTGTTCCCTAAGATGAAGAGTAATACTATAGATTAATGAGGGTATTTTATCCTGATAAAAGGCAATATATCAAGAAAACTTCTGGGAGGAGTCAAGATGGCAGAGAAGTAGCAGGCTGAGACTACTTCAGGTAGCGGGAGATCAGCTAGATAGCTTATCTAAAGATTGCAAACACCTACAAATCCAACGCGAGATCGAAGAGAAGAAGAACAGCAACTCTAGAAACAGAAAATCAACCACTTTCTGAAAGGTAGGACTGGCGGAGAAGTGAATCCAAAGCGACGGGAAGATAGACCACGGTGGGGGCGGGGGCCTCCCGGCAAGCGGCAGAGCAACGGAGCACAAAATTGGGACTTTTAAAAGTCTGTTCCACTGAGGGACATCGCTCCAGAGGCTTAACCGGGGTGAAGCCCGCGCGGGGTTAGCGTGGCCTCAGGTCCCGCAGGGCCACAGAAGGATCGGGGGTGTCTGAGTGTCGCAGAGCTTACAGGTATTAGAACGGGGAAGCCGGCTACAGAGACAGAGCCGAGGAGTGACCTCTAAGCTCGGGGTTACCCTAAAGCAGTCGCAGGCTCGGTCAGCTCGGAGCGCGGCCGGAGGCAGGGTGACGGGAGTAATTGGGCGCTGTTCTCTGAGGGCGCACTGAGGAGTGGGGCCCTGGGCTCTCGGCTCCTCCGGGCCGGAGAACGGGAGGCCGCCATCTTCATTCCCGCCCTCCGGAACTCTACGGAAAGCGCTCAGGGAACAAAAGCTCCCGAAAGCAAACCCGAGCGATTACTCAGACTGGCCCCGGGTAAGAGCGGTGCAACTCCGCCTGGGGCGAAGACACTTGAGAATCACTACAACAGGCCCCTCCCCCAGAAGATCAACAAGAAACCCAGCCAGGACCAAGTTCACCTACCAAGGAGTGCAGTTTCAATACCAAGGAGAGCAGCGGAATTCCAGAGGAGGAGAAAGCAAAGCACGGAACTCATGGCTTTCTCCCCATGATTCTTTAGCCTTCCAGTTGATTTAATTTTTTATTCTTTTTCAATTTTTTTTTGCTCTTCTTCTAAATTTTTTTAGGGTAAACCCTTTTCTTTTTAACGTTTTTAACGTTTTTTAACTAGTTTATCTAATATATATATATTTTTTTCCTTTTTATATTTTTTCTTTATTGGTTTTCTTTTTCTAATAGTTTTTTTTTTTTTTTGAACCTCTTTTTGTCCCCCTTCTCCCCCCTCACGATTTGGGATCTCTTCTGATTTGCTAAAGCATATTTTCCTGGGGTTGTTGCCACCCTTTTAGTATTTTACTTGCTCCTTCATATACTATTATCTGGACAAAATGACAAGGCGGAAAAATTCACCACAAAAAAAAGAACAAGAGGCAGGACCAAAGGCTAGGGACCTAATCAATACAGACATTGGTAATATGTCAGATCTAGAGTTCAGAATGACGATTCTCAAGGTTCTAGCCGGGCTCGAAAAAGGCATGGAAGATATTAGAGAAACTCTCTTGGAAGATATAAAAGCCCTTTCTGGAGAAATAAAAGAACTAAAATCTGACCAAGTTGAAATCAAAAAAGCTATTAATGAGGTGCAATAAAAAATGGAGGCTCTCACTGCTAGGATAAATGAAGCAGAAGAAAGAATTAGCGATATAGAAGACCAAATGACAGAGAAGAAAGAAGCTGAGCAAAAGAGGGACAAACAGCTACTGGACCATGAGGGGAGAATTCGAGAGATAAGTGACACCATAAGATGAAACAACATTAGAATAATTGGGATTCCAGAAGAAGAAGAAAGAGAGAGGGGAGCAGAAGGTATATTGGAGAGAATTATTGGAGAGAATTTCCCCAATATGGCAAAGGGAACAAGCATCAAAATCCAGGAGGTTCAGAGAACCCCCCTCAAAATCAATAAGAATAGGTCCACACCCCATCACCTAATAGTAAAATTTACAAGTCTTAGCTACAAAGAGAAAATCCTGAAAGCAGCCCGGGAAAAGAAGTCTGTAACATAAAACAGTAAAAATATTAGATTGGCAGCAGATTTATCCACAGAGACCTGGCAGGCCAGAAAGAGCTGGCATGATATATTCAGAGCACTAAATGAGAAAAACATGCAGCCAAGAATACTATATCCAGCTAGGCTATCATTGAAAATAGAAGGAGAGATTAAAAGCTTCCAGGACAAACAAAAACTGAAAGAATTTGCAAATACCAAACCAGCTCTACAGGAAATATTGAAAGGGGTCCTCTAAGCAAAGAGAGACCCTAAAAGTAGTAGATCAGAAAGGAACAGAGACAATATACAATAACAGTCACCTTACAGGCAATATAATGGCACTAAATTAATATCTCTCAATAGTTACCCTGAATGTTAATGGGCTAAATGCCCCAATCAAAAGACACAGGGTATCAGAATGGATAAAAAAACAAAACCCATCTATATGTTGCCTACAAGAAACTCATCTTAAACCTGAAGACACCTCCAGATTTAAAGTGAGGGGGTGGAAAAGAATTGACCATGCTAATGGACATCAGAAGAAAGCAGGAGTGGCAATCCTTATATCAGATCAATTAGATTTAAGCCAAAGACTATAATAAGAGATGAAGAAGGACACTATATCATACTCAAAGGATCTGTCCAACAAGAAGATCTAACAATTTTAAATATCTATGCCACAAACATGGGAGCAGCCAACTATATAAACCAATTAATAACAAAATCAAAGAAACACATCGACAATAATACAATAATAGTAGGGGACTTTAACACTCCCCTCACTGAAATGGACAGATCATCCAAGCAAAAGATCAACAAGGAAATCAAGGCCTTAAATGACACACTGGACCAGATGGACTTCACAGATATATTCAGAACCTTTCATCCCAAAGCGACAGAATACACATTCTTCTCTAGTGCACATGGAACATTCTCCAGAATAGATCACATCCTCGGTCCTAAATCAGGTCTCAACCGGTATCAAAAGATTGGAATCATTCCCTGCATATTTTCAGACCACAATGCTCTGAAGCTAGAACTCAATCACAAGAGGAAATTTGGAAAGAACCCAAACACATGGAGACTAAACAGCATCCTTCTAAAGAATGAATGGGTCAACCAGGAAATTAAAGAAGAATTGAAAAAATTCATGGAAACAAATGATAATGAAAACACAACGGTTCAGAATCTGTGGGACACAACAAAGGCAGTCCTGAGAGGAAAATATACAGCGGTACAAGCCTTTCTCAAGAAACAAGAAAGGTCTCAGGTACACAACCTAACCCTACACCTAAAAGAGCTAGATAAAGAACAAGAAAGAAACCCTAAACCCAGCAGGAGAAGAGAAATCATAAAGATCAGAGCAGAAATCAATGAAATAGAAACAAAAAAAAAAAAAAAAAACAAATCAACGAAACTAGGAGCTGGTTCTTTGAAAGAATTAATAAAATTGATAAACCCCTGGCCAGACTTATCAAAAAGAAAAGAGAAAGGACCCAAATAAATAAAATCAGGAATGAAAGAGGAGAGATCACAACTAACAACAAAGAAATACAGACAATTATAAGAACATACTATGAGCAACTCTACGCCAACAAATTGGACAATCTGGAAGAAATGGATGCATTCCTAGAGACATATAAACTACCACAACTGAACCAGGAAGAAATAGAAAGCCTGAACAGACCCATAACCAGTAAGGAGATTGAAACAGTCATCAAAAATCTCCAAACAAACAAAAGCCCAGGGCCAGACGGCTTCCCGGGGGAATTCTACCAAACATTTAAAGAAGAACTAATTCCTATTCTCCTGAAACTGTTCCAAAAAATAGAAATGGAAGGAAAACTTCCAAACTCATTTTATGAGGCCAGCATCACCTTGATCCCAAAACCAAACAAGGATCCCATCAAAAAAGAGAACTACAGACCAATATCCTTGATGAACACAGATGCAAAAATTCTCGCCAAAATACTAGCCAATAGGATTCAACAGTACATTAAAAGGATTATTCACCACGACCAAGTGGGATTTATTGCAGGGCTGCAAGGTTGGTTCAACATCCGCAAATCAACCAATGTGATACAACACATTAATAAAAGAAAGAACAAGAACCATATGATACTCTCCATAGATGCTGAAAAAGCATTTGACAAAGTACAGCATCCCTTCCTGATCAAAACTCTTCAAAGTGTCAGGATAGAGAGCACATACCTCAATATTATCAAAGCCATCTATGAAAAACCCACCGCAAATATCATTCTCAATGGAGAAAAACTGAAAGCTTTTCCACTAAGGTCAGGAACACAGCAGGGATGTCCGTTATCACCACTGCTATTCAACATAGTACTAGAAGTCCTAGCCTCAGCAATCAGACAACAAAAGGAAATTAAAGGCATCCAAATCGGCAAAGAAGAAGTCAAACTATCACTCTTCACAGATGATATGATAATATATGTGGAAAACCCAAAAGACTCCACTCCAAAACTGCTAGAACTTGTCCAGGAATTCAGTAAAGTGTCAGGATATAAAATCAATGCACAGAAATCAGTTGCATTTCTCTACACCAACAACAAGACAGAAGAAAGAGAAATTAAGGAGTCAATCCCATTTACAATTGCACCCAAAACTATAAGATACCTAAGAATAAACCTAACCAAAGAGACTAAGAATCTATACACAGAAAACTATAAAGTACTCATGAAAGAAATTGAGGAAGACACAAAGAAATGGAAAAATGTTCCATGCTCCTGGATTGGAAGAATAAATATTGTGAAAATGTCTATGCTACCTAAAGCAATCTACACATTTAATGCAATTCCTGTCAAAGTACTATCCATTTTTTTCAAAGAAATGGAACAAATAATCCTAAAATTTATATGGAACCAGAAAAGACTTCGAATAGCCAAAGGAATATTGAAAAAGAAAGCCAAAGTTGGTGGCATCACAATTCCGGACTTCAAGCTCTATTACAAAGCTGTCATCATCAAGACAGCATGGTACTGGCACAAAAACAGACACATAGATCAATGGAACAGAATAGAGAGCCCAGAAATAGACCCTCAACTCTATGGTCAACTAATCTTCGACAAAACAGGAAAGAATGTCCAATGGAAAAAAGACAGCCTCTTCAATAAATGGTGTTGGGAAAATTGGACAGCCACATGCAGAAAAATGAAATTGGATCATTTCCTTACACCACACACAAAAATAGACTCAAAATGGATGAAGGATCTCAATGTGAGAAAGGAATCCATCAAAATCCTTGAGGAGAACACAGCCAGCAACCTCTTCGACCTCAGCCGCAGCAACATCTTCCTAGGAACATCGCCAAAGGCAAGGGAAGCGAGGGCAAAAATGAACTATTGGGATTTTATCAAGATCCAAAGCTTTTGCACAGCAAAGGAAACAGTTAACAAAACCAAAAGACAACTGACAGAATGGGAGAAGATATTTGCAAACGACATATCGGATAAAGGGCTAGTGTCCAAAATCTATAAAGAACTTAGCAAACTCAACACCCAAAGAACAAATAATCCAATCAAGAAATGGGCAGAAGACATGAACAGACATTTCTGCAAAGAAGACATCCAGATGGCCAACAGACACATGAAAAAGTGCTCCATATCACTCGACATCAGGGAAATACAAATCAAAACCACAATGAGGTATCACCTCACACCAGTCAGAATGGCTAAAATTAACAAGTCAGGAAATGACAGATGCTGGCGAGGATGCGGAGAAAGGGGAACCCTCCTACACTGTTGGTGGGAATGCAAGCTGGTGCAACCACTCTGGAAAACAGCATGGAGGTTCCTCAAAATGTTGAAACTAGAACTACCCTATGACCCAGCAATTGCACTGCTGGGTATTTACCCTAAAGATACAAACGTAGTGATCTGAAGGGGCACGTGCACCCGAATGTTTATAGCAGCAATGTCTACAATAGCCAAACTATGGAAAGAACCTAGATGTCCATCAACAGACGAATGGATAAAGAAGATGTGGTATATATACACAACGGAATACTATGCAGCCATCAAAAGAAATGAAATCTTGCCATTTGCACTGGATGGAACTAGAGGGTATCATGCTTAGCAAAATAAGTCAATCGGAGAAAGACAACTATCATATGATCTCCCTGATATGAGGGAGAGGAGATGCAACATGGGGGGTTAAGGGGGTAGGAGAAGAGTAAATGAAACAAGATGGGATTGGGAGGGAGACAAACCATAAGTGACTCTTAATCTCACAAAACAAACTGAGGGTTGATGGGGGGAGGGGTTTGGGAGAGGGGGGTGGGGTTATGGACATTGGGGAGGGTATGTGCTATGGTGAGTGCTGTGAAATGTGTAAACCTGGCGATTCACAGACCTGTACCCCTGGGGATAAAAATATATTATATGTTTATAAAAAATAAAATTTAATAAAAAAAAGGCAATATAATCAAGTATATAAATAACAATATAAACACAAAGCACCCAGACACATAACTTAAAGAGAACTACAGGCAAATCTACATAGTTGAAGGCTGTAACACCTCTTTCTCAGTGACAAATAATACAAGTAGACACAAATATTTTAACTATGCTGTCAACCAATTTATGTACTTGACAGTTATAGACTACTATACCAATCAAAAGTGGAATAAATATTCTTCTTTAGTACACGTGGAACATTCACAATGACATACCCAATGGTGGGCCATAAAATAAGCCTAAATAAATGTCAAAAGACTAAAATTATATGGAGTATGTTCTTTGGCCACAATGACATTAAATTAGAAATTAATAGAAATAATACCTAAATAATCCCAAAATACCTGAAAACTAAGCAACATACATTTTAAAAATACATGGGTCAGAGAAGACTAATAAGGGAAATTAGAAAATATTTTGAAATCAATGATAATGAAACACAGCATACTAAAATTTATAGAATACAACTAACATGGTCTTTAAAACAAACTCACTGCTTTAAATGTCAATATTATAAAAATATTAGTGGAATGATTTGAACACAATGACTTCTCCTTTCATCTTAAAAAACTGGAAGTATAAGAGGAAGTTATACCTAAAATAAGTAAAAGAGAAAACAGAAAAATAATACTGGAAAGGAGTGAAATAGAAAAAGGGAAAAACATAGAGAAAAATCAACATAACTAGAAGATAGTTCTTTAAAAAGATTGATAAATTTGATAAACCCTTAAGAGGAGTGATCAAGAAAAAAAAGTACAAATATCAGAGCTATAGGAGGACATCACTACAGACCTTATAAACATTAAAGTGATAACATGGGACTATTACTAAATTTAATTTAACAACTCATTCAAAATGGATAAATTCCTTAACAGATATGAATTATCAAAATTGATTCAAGAGGAAATAAAAATTTAAATAACCCTATATTCTTAAAATATATTAAATTTATAATCAAACAATTTTCCACAAAGAGAACTCCAGGCTCAGATGAATTTATTGGTGGATGCTATCAAAACTTAAAGAGGAATTAATATCAATGCTATAGAAACATTCAGAAAATTGAGGGAGAGGGAATGCTTCCTAATTCATTTGAAAAGACTACTATAACCCTTGCTAAAGCTTTCTACATGAAACCAGAATAAAAAAATAAAAATTTTTTTTATTAATTTCTCTATACTAGCAATAAGAATTTAGAAAATGCAATTTTTATAAAAACACCACTTACAAAGCACAAAAAAATCAGATATTTAAGGATTAATTAATGAAAGATACACAAAACTTCTACACTTCTACACAGAAAACTATAAAACACTGCTGAAAGAAATTAAAGAAAACCTAAATAAATGGTGAGAGGCATCATTTTCATTGACTGGAAGACTCAATATTTTTGATGTCCATTGTCCCTAAACTGATAAGAGATTTAAAATACTAGCAGGCTAGAGGCACCTGGGTGGCTCAGTTGGTTAAGCAACCGACTGTTGGTTTGGGCTTAGGTCATGATTTCAGAGTTTGAGATCAAGCCCCATAGCAGGCTCTGTGCTCAGTCCAGAGTCTGCTTAAGATTCACTCCCTCTCCTTCTGCCTCTCCCCCTACTTTTATGCACTCTAAATAAATAAATAATAAAATCTGTTTTAAAAATTCCAACAGGCTTTATTTTAGATATTAGTGAGATTATTTTTAAATTTGTTTGGAAAGGCAAAGGATGAAGAATAGCCAAAACAAAAATATTAAAAAAGAAAAACAAATTAAGGACTTAATATTAACTTTGTTTTTTTTTAAATTTATAGTAATCAAGAAAATGTAGTATCCACATGAGACTAGACAAATTATCAAAGGAACAGAATAGAGTCCAAAAATAGACCCAAATATACTCAGTCAAATAATTTTGAACAAGGACACCAAAACAATTAAATAATGAAAGGCAAATCCTTTTAACAAATGGTACTGAAGGGGCACCCAGGTAGCTCAGTTGGTTAAGCATCTGACTCTTGATTGTGGCTCAGGTCATGATCTCAGGGTCATGAGATAGAGCCCTGTGTCAGGTCTACACTGCGCATGGAGCTTGCTTAAGATTCTCTTTCTCTCTGGGGCACCTGCATGGTTCAGTCGGTTAAGCATCTACCTTGGCTCAGGTTATGATCCCAGGGTATCTCAGTGTCCTGGGATAGAGCCCTGAGTAGAGCTCCTGGTTCAGCAAAGTGTGTTTCTAGCTCTCCCTCTGCTCCTCCTGACCTCCTTGCTTGTGTGCTCTTTCTCTCTCAAAGAGATAAATAAAGTCTTTAAGGGATGCCTGGGTGACTCAGTTAGGTTTCTGCCCTGGGCTCAAGTCATGATCCCAGGGTCCTGGGATTGAGTCCCATGTTGAGGGGGGGATCCATGTTCAGCAGGGAGCCTGCTTCTTCCTCTCCCTCTGCCTGCCCCTCCCCCTGTTGTGTGAAAGCTCTCTCTCTCGCTCTCTGACAAATAAATAAACCTTTTAAATAAATAAAGTCTTTAAAAAAAATTTCTCCCATTCCCTCTGCCCCTCCCCCTACTCTTGCTCTCCCTTTCTAACGAAGAAAAACAAATGGTACTAGAACAATTGGATATTCATATAAAAAAGAAACATCTAAAAACCAGTATCTAAAAGTCATATCTAAAAAACAATTTTGGATGGGTCATATATTTTAAATATGGAAGCTAAAACAATTTAAAAAGCATTATAAAAAACCTTCACAACCTTGGGATAGACAAAGATTTCTTACAGAGGTCACTGAAAACACAAACCATAAAATAATTGATAAATTGAGTAAGTAAAAATTAAAACTCCTGCTCACCAAAACACACTACCAACAAATATATAGATAAGTCAAATACTGGGAGAAAATATTCACAACACATATATTTAACAAAGGACTTACATACAGAACACGTAAATATCTCCTGCATCTCAAAAATGAAAAGCTATATAGTCAATTAGTGAAAAAAATATTTGAATGGCCACATCATGAAACAAGACAGAGGATCATAGGGGAAGGGAGGGAAAAATGAAACAAGATGAAACCAGAGAGGGAGACAAACCATAAGAGACTCTGAATCTCAGGAAACAAACTGAGGGTTGCTGGAGGGGGAGGTAGGTGGGAGTAATGGGGTTACTGGGGGATGGATATTGGGGAGGGTATGTGCTATGGTGAGTGCTGTGAATTGTGTAAGACTGATGATTCCCAGACCTGTATACTCCTGAAACAAATAATACATTATATGTTAATAAAAAGATGATATATAAATAGTCAATAACAAACTAAAAAGTAGTCAAAACTGTTTTTGTCATTATCAGCTGTAAATTAAAAAGCACAATGATATACTGCTACATACCACAGTGAATGGTGAAATTTAAAAGATTGCCAAAGGGTGCCTGGGTGGCTCAGTGGGTTAAGCCTCTGCTTTCGGCTGGGGTCATGATCTCAGGGTCCTGGGATTGAGGGGAGCCTGCTTCCTCCTCTCTCTGCCTGCCTCTCTGCCTACTAGTGATCTCCCTCTCTCTGTCAAATAAATAAATAAAATCTTAAATAAAATAAAAGATTGCAAAGCCGACTTTTGGGAGGATGTGGAAGAACCAGAACTTTGATACATCTCTGGCGGGGAGGGGGGGGATGTAAAATGGTATAAACCCGTTGAAAACCAGATAATTTCTGCCTAACTCTATCATATACACTCTGCCTTGTTAAGAAAACAAAAAAACACTTCCATCCATTTCTGGGCTCTCGAGAAGCATCCTTCTCAGTGTCTCCACTGTACTCTCTTTCTGCCCCATCATAGGATTCACCATATTCCACTGTATTTGTTTACAAACCTATCTTTCCCCACAACCACAATGCCTGCAAAAATAGTGGATAATTCATAAATGTTTATTGGGAGAATAAATGAATTCTTGTGCATTATCACATAACTGAGGTCAAGTAAGTTCGTTCTCATTCTGAACCAATTGTTTTCAAGGAGATTATTTACCTCTGCCCCCGAAGAACAGCTGCATACAGGTGAATACATTGACTGTCTTGAACCAACCAATACAGGAGCCCATCGCTAAGGTCTAAAGTTAGAGCAATTACCTAAATAGAAAACAAGGTGAGAAAATGAATCAAATACATGTTTGGAGGATACCTTTGCGAATAAGTCATACTTAAACTATAGATTTCTCTTTAACATCCTCTTTGGAATAATAAACTCAGTAATTTTTACCTTTCATTGAATATAAAAATTACATGAGTGTGCCTCGTTCTATGCAATTTGGATATAGACACTAGTTTCCTAAAAACCCTCAAAATGCAGAGACTTCTATAAATTCAGCACTGGTGGTTCTCAAAGTATGATTCTTGGACCCACAACATCAGCATCACTTGGAAACTTATCATAAATTCTCAGCCACACTTCAGGTCCTACTGAATCAGGAATTTTGAGTCACTGTGTTAGGCTTTACTTAAAGCTAGCCATAAGTTTGGACCCCGGCCAAATAAGCCAATGAATTTCATTTTCATTTAAATCTGTTGTTTTCAAACATGGATGTACATTAGAATCACCTGCTGAGTTCTTAAACCCCCCTCAATTCTCAGAGTGCCTCCCATTAAATTATAACCTCTGGAGATAGAACTGCATTTCCAGTGTGTTTTCAAATTCTCCAGATAATTCTAATACGTCACCAAGCTTGAGAATCAAAGTCTTAAGCCATTTTAAATTATATTTTCTGTTCATTACAACCAAAACATCCTGACACATTTAAAAAATATAATATACACAGGGGTTTTATGTGTTATAATTTAATAGAGTCGTGTATATATGAAGTTCTATTTCCAGTTCACATCTGAAAACCACCGCTTACTAAACTTCCCTCATCTTCTTGTTATAGTGCCTGTCTTAATTTTATGTTCAGTTGTCTAGGTGAGGCCTGAGGAAAGACTGCTTCTCCTGTGAAATAGACTGCATGGACAGAAGTTACAACCCAAGGGAACTCTTTTTCTTTCTTTGGTGTTAGAAGTATTTTTCAAACAAGCTGAGATTGCCAGGCGCCTGACCTCAGAATGATGGACGGGTTCTAGAACAGACCTAGGGACTAAGAGGGATCAAGGATTAAAGTTGATGACTATGTCTTTAACAAGACGCTGAAGCAGAAAAACAAAGATGATGAGCCAGGGAGAAATGTAAAAAAAGAATACAGCAAGGTATCCAAGAACTAAAAATCCTTGCTGACAGGTTCCCCAAGGCCTGCTACCAAGGCACATGACTGCAAGGAACCCCAGCTATCATACACAACAGCCTTCTGTCTTCAAGGAAACTCAACCTACTTTCCCACAAGATAAAAACAAATAAAAAGGGGCACCTGGGTGGCTCAGTGGGTTAAACCTCTGCCTTCAGCTTGGGTCATGGTCCCAGGGTCCTGGGATCAAGCCCCACATTGGGCTCTCTGCTCAGCAGGGAGCCTGCTTCCCCCTCTTTCTGCTTGCCTCTCTGCCTACTTGTGATCTCTATCTGTCAAATAAATAAATAAATACATTTTAAAAAAATAAAAATTAAAAAAATAAAAAAATAAACACTATTCGAGCAATCCCCAGCTTTTGCGGAGTTGTATCATGTCCTTGCCTCAGGCTAAAAGAAATGTATTGACTAATGTTTCAGTTGGAGTGAAATCGGGTTAATCCTATTTGGTTATTTATAATGACATGCCCACGAATTTTCCAAATTAGGAAGTCTCTTTTATTTCTTGAAAAGGAATATTCTACAACTCCCTGTTCTGGAATACAACAAAGGATTTGAGCTGTAAGTAAAATTCAGGTTTTGTGTCATTACCCCATTCCTTGGTATCAATCATTTGGGCCCATATTTAAACAGAGCCAGAGGATGTTCCATTTGTCTTTGGTAACCATTGTTACATTTAATAATGTCCATGGCTTGGGAATAATCCCTGTGATCGAAACTAAAAGCTGGAGGTTTAATCCTGTGGTAAAATGTACTACACGCTAGGAGCCAGCCCGATCAAATGTGGCAAAGGGTATCACTTTAGATGAATATCTCACAGCATTCTCCCTTTGAATCACATAAATATCCATTCTTTCTCTAAGTAATTGTCTATTTTATTGTATCTGTTGATTGCAGAGTATCTCATGACTCCATGATAAATCTATGAGTAACGTATGAAGGAATGACAGTGAAATGGAGAGTTTTGCTCTGTATAAATGTGTTACCTTCAAAAACCCACTAGCATTAATGGAAGCAGATGAGTAAGACATCAAACCATGGACCCAGAACACAGATTTGTACAAGCAACAACATTCACCAGACAATGAGAGGATCTGGAGTGGGGATTTAGGGAATGGTGTGTTTCCCCAAACATGCTGAGTAATCTAATTTCTCACTCCTTTTCAGAAAAGTCCCCAGAGCCATTTTAGAACTTTCCTGTGTGAATATGTCTCAAATGACCAGATTGCAGCAGTGGGGGGACATTACTGACAAAGTCCCAGGAATAGACAGAAAGTTACTCCTGAGATATTATCTTTCATATGCCTTTACAAAAATAAAAGTGCTTTGTCCTCTCACCTATTACTGAGGCATAAAAAATATACTCTCCTGTATTCAGACTCAAGTGACTCCAAAGTAGAATTAAGGGATGTTTTCACGATTTGATAGAAATGACTAATCTCTGGATATGTGTATAAATCTTTATTTCTTTTAAATATCTGTTTTATAATCTGTATATGCAAATAAGGTCTTCTAAATACTCTAGGAATTACAGTCCACGTAGGCTGGAATTGAGATCATGTGGCTCACAATGTGTTTACAAATGATCTGGTATGTCCATATTGTGTGTATTTTATCTCTACTGGCAGGAAAAAAAGATTAAAAATAAGAAAAATTTTAAGGAATATCCTAGGTCGAAATAGTATGAATGCTTTATTTCTTTTTCATGCTTTTCTGTGATTTCTAAATTCCTATAGTAAACATGATCAGGAAACACAAAAGTCAAATAGTTAGATGAATAGCTACAGGGTCTTGAGAAAATAGGTATTGCATCTAGAAGTTGAAGATCAAGAGAATGAAAGTAACACGTGTTTAGATACATTCCTATATTAGGTGTATTTTTCAGATTTAGTTACAGTGATAAGGACTTAACTATGGAGTGGTTACCCTGTCCCTGGAACTATTCTCAGTATCTCCCATTAATTATCTCATTTAATCTTTTTTTTCCCTTTTTCTCTTTTTTTAAACTAACATATAATGTATTATTTTCTTCAGGGGTACAGGTCTGTGAATCATCCGTCTTACACATTTCACAGCACTCACCATAGCACATATCCTCCCCAATGTCCATAACCCAGCCACCCTATCCCTACCCCTCACGCCCCCAACAACCCTCAGTTTGTTTTGTGAGATTAAGAGTCTCTTATGGTTTGTCTCCCTCCTGATCCCATCTTGTTCCATTTTTTTCCCTCCCTACTCCCCAAGACCCCAATAACTCTAAGAGGTAGGACAATTGCTAATATTCCCATTTTTCAAATAAGGAAACAAAGAGAAGTCAAATAATTTGCCTAGGAGGCACACAGTTTTTATAGCAGTCAGTACCCAAAATTGATTGACTATAACAAAATATCTAAGCAATCTGTACCCAAAAATGATGGAAAATAATAAAACATCTAATTATTATCCAACAAGAAGCTCTAAAATATTCAGTACAATTCCTGAGGTCTCTAAAAACAGTCAGAAATTAAAATGCTTTTAAGTGTCAGTCCATTCAAGATAAAGCAAATTACAAAATTCTCCATACTGTATTTTAATTTATTTAATCCATTATGACAAGTAAATGAGACTTAGAGAAATTTTGGTTATACCAACATCTCAGTATTTCCTTTCAGATTCTACCTGAACTATTGTCCTAATTACACAGTAGCACTACTGAATATTAGTAAGTGATCAGATCCTATTTTTAATTTATCACCTTTCTCCCAGAAATCCAAGACTGTGTCTGTAGTACAAGGGAACTTTCTCCATTTAGCCTGGTGCTTTCCACTGAGTATAGTGTGGTCCAATAGAGATAACCTCCAACTGAATCCACTACCATGTCATTCACCAACAACTTCACATGAGTCACAATGTCTGTGTGCCCTGTCAACAGAGACTGCCTTTGTATCTATAAAACATAATTAGATGATTGGTTAATACTTTTCACATGACATGGTTATTTCTGAGTAGTTTATTGCAATCATTAGTAAATTGCTACATTCATCCAATCACAAATATTTATTAGCACTATGTGCTGGGTAATGTGCAAACCCTTGGGAACATACTAGTCATGAGGAACACCCTTGTGGAGCTCATCTCTTTTCATGACCCTAGAAAAAAGGGGAGCAAATTGATTTTGAGTTAAAATTCTTCCTTAAATTCTTATTCTTCCTAATCATACAACCAGACAACTGAAACACTGCTAGATCAGAATGCATTTGATTGGAGTCTTGAGAAGATGTACACATCCTGATAAATGATGCCCTCTCTCCTTGCTCATGTCTATCAATATATTTCCCTGATAGTAGTTATGGCCATTACTGCGTACCTACTATGTGTCAGGTGGTGTGTACTTTTATCTTCAAAATATTAGCTTTTGTAACCCTAACATTATAAGGGATTTCTATCGCAAGTTAACTGGTTTCAAAGCAGTAATTTTTCCTGGAATTAAGCAATTTGTAAGAGACAGAGCAAATACTTGAAAGCTGTTTTTACATCCACTCTTCTACTTCTTCCTTCAAAACTATTTTTAAATTAATACATTCCAGGGAGCATTCTCAAATTTACTCCACTCAACTCCATTCCACCCACATAACATTGGCGCTTACAGACTATACCACATTGCTTTGTCTCTAAACATCGCTTTGTATACTTCTTCTATTATTGTATATACATATTTGTTCTCATCAAAAGAACAACGGCAAGTAGTGATGGTTTTCACAACACTGAACATACTAAAAAACAGTGTATTTTGTACAATAAAAGGGTGACTATGATTGTATGTGAATTGTATCACATAAGGTTGAATTTTTTAAAGCAGGTCCATGTCTACTATCCACTTTATATTCCCTACCATGCCTATCCTCATGGCTCTCAACACATTGGTAATAGATAAATCATTATTGAATGAATAAATGAATGGATTAGAAAATGATTCCAGTACCATATTTCTTGATCGGTCAGACCAGTATTCTCATCATTAACCATCTGTCTCTTCAAAGTGGACTACTACATCGATGTGCAGGATGTCTTCATTTTGCATCCAGCTACACTTCCCACCTACTCTGCCTGACTCTGTGTCCCCAGGAGCTGGTGCTGTAGACTGCATCAGCTGGACTCATTCTCTGGCTTCCAAGGACATTCAGCCAATGGAAGCACCGGCAGAAGATCGGAAGGCAGAAGGAAAGAAGGACTGGGGTCCTTCTACCCCCAGGTCGCTCTTTGATAGACCATACCTCCTGACAGTGGCTGGCTCTCAGGTCAGCAGCTTCTGTAGCTCCAGCCTTCACCAGATTCTTCCCCTCCAGCCCCCACATGCCTGAAGGTGCTTATATCTTCCCACACTTACTAGCCGGGGACATGCCTCACCATCCTCTGTTCATTTTCCTTAACCCTCTCCACACCTTTGAAAACAGTCCCTTCATTGGGTTTCCTTTAATCATGCCTTTGGAGTGTGTCACCTTCCTCCAGGACACTGACCCACAGATGAACATTTTCATATACTTAAGATATTACTAAAAATACATAACTAGTGTACCAAATAGCAATTGAAAGCTTCCTTTACATATAATCCCTTTTAATTAAAAAGTGAGTAAATTTGAGTAAGATGAATATTAAATAAATAATAGCACAGGTGGTATACAAATATGAAAAAAAAATCATGAAAATGACATGTAAGTTACTGGAGGATAAGTATTGTGCTAGAGCATCCAGAATGCTGAGCTTTAACTTACCACGTATGTTTTTCCAGCCCAGTAGAGAAACTGACCCAGCCAATCAAAAGCTAAAGCCCCTGCTCCTGCAATGTTGGATATGTGATAATTTTCTGAGATATCCGTCCCATTCAGCAGCCACACGTAAACATCACCTTTCATGTCGCTGTAGTAGAGGCTGTTGTTATACCAATCCATGTCTCAAAACAAAGTGAATTGGTAGCGGTTATTTCTCGTGCATTCCAGCATAAACGCGGTGAGTCAACAAATCACACATACACCTCCATATAATGTTAAGGCGCACACTAACATGATACTCATTAGAACTTCAGGGATCTGTGAGCCATGTTTCAATAGTGTTCTTTCAAAATCTCAACCCCCAGGACTAGGGAGAGGAACTGATATTCACTGAGCCCCTCCTCTTTGCCAAACATGGTTCTGGGCACTTAACATATCTCACTTAAATCTAAAAACAAAGATATGAAGTAGGAATTATCCCCATTTTCGACTTGGTAAACCTGAGACTCAGTGAGATCATCTGTTCTGCCAGAGGCCTCCCAGATGAAAAGAGTAGGAGCCCAGATTCAAGACAACTCCAACGCATCATTCTTTCTGCTATGACAACTGTCCTCTACTGGTCAGAAATGTTTTACTTTGAGTGGCCCAGCAAATAGAACAAATAATGCCCATGATTAGAGAGATGTCATCTGCAGGCAAGGTCACTGATCATCATCTCACAATGAAGACTTTCCTTCATCCTAAGATCTTCTAGGCAAAATTACCCACTTATTACTTAGTAGACCTCTTTGTCAAGGAATTTTTTCTTCTACTTCACTCAGAACTTCACGCAACCATTCCTTGCTTCAATCGTATAGCAAACATAGTAAATTACTTAAGCAAGCTGTTTTAGTGAAAGCAGATAGGCTGTTACCTCAAGATAACATTGAGAGGTTCAAATACAGGAGAACTATATCAAAGCCATACTGAAATGGGCATAAATCAATAAATAGCCTCACATTTTATGAAATAATAAATAACATCCATACGGGAGAACTGACATTTTCTTAATGGCATCACTGGCTATGTAGTTCAGTCCATGTTTTTTCCTTTCATTATTGACCTAATACCAAAACACTCAGTTCTTTGAACATACTGAAGAGCTTAGGAGGCCTTATATGTAGAAATCTGACATCCAAGTGAGCAAGGATTTGGTGTTTACCTGATACATTTCCTATATCAGAGGATAAGAATTTTCCTGGGCCAAAGCTATTCAGTGGTTTACTCCAAAGACCATCTTCTCTCACAGCCATGATAAATGGTGGTTCTGAAGCTGTTTGGTGAAAAGGAAATTAAAAGAAATATCACAGAAAACACACATTTTAAGGCACACATCTCATACCCTAAGATTTTCTTTATAAAGTAAAAGACTATCTACTTCGAAAAATACAGTGGAAGGATATGAGTGATTACATGTGTTTAACAGAATTATCTGTCATGTTAAATATATTTTCTGATTTTTACATAAATAATTGAAATTGAATGTGAAGAGAACTGTGTGGCAATGTTGCCTCTATAGCAATGTCATGGTCATGGCACAATTTCCCCTTCCCCTTTGGCTGCTGGTTGCCATGTTTCCATGCAGAGCACCCAGAAGTCATTGTGATAACAACAGCAGTATAAATGGTATAATTCTCTTTCCATGTTCTTTCAGCCAACAGGGTGGAGTTCAGTATATTTCACCACCCCTCAACTTCTCTCCCCATGACCTTCAGAGTTCAAGGGGTATTATTGCTTCTTAAACCATAAGAAAGAAGAAAGCCACAAAGAAGAAGAAAATTATATCATTTCCTTAAAAATATCTTGAAAAGGATAAGATAATAATTTAGAAACATAAATTAAATATCACACAATGCTGTATTTGCCTTCCTCATCCAGATAATAAACACAAAATCAAGAGATCCATGCATCCTTATTCCAGTTTCTTTACCACACTGGAGTTGATGAGTCTTAAGGACACAGGTAATAAACCTACATTGTCAGTATTACTCCCTGAATCCAGAACATGTTCTCACCTGGCACCAGGGTTGTACCCACCGAGGGCTCTGACCAAGGGCCTGGCCCCTTGGGAGAACTGGCTCTCACAGAAACCTCGTATTTCGTAGCACTCTGCAGCTTGGGCACATGAAGTGTGGTCCCACTGATGTTCGAGAAAACATGAGTGATTTCAGGAAAGTCTTGGGTTGATACTTTCACCTCATAAATCCAGTTCTGCCAGGCAGAGGGGCCTAATCAGAAGAGTTAAACAATAATACTCACAAGGATGCAACAGGCAAGAGCAAACAATTACCAGTGACTTCATCTACAGCTTCATCTTGAGTGGAAGGGTAACAGGCCAGTAAAACATGCTACCCCGCTAGGTTGGTCTGACCATACGACTGGGACACTGTCCGCTCCAGCCACACCATAGTGTGGGCTCCCTCGAAGGGGACACCATTTCCAACAAATCAGAGTCAAAGCTCAGTCAAAGCTAGATGTGTGGCTGCAAAAAATCAGAGGGGTGTCAAATAACACCCCCAGGTGTAGTCATGCTCCTAATAAACAAATGTTTAATGATGAATCTCTAATATAATTCTCAATGTTTGCATAGCATCTTCCTCCTAGAAGCCCAATCTGTACAAAACCAAACAGCAACAACAAAAATTGTCTCTAGAGTAGTGCAAATATACAGCAAACGGGCATAATTAGCTTTGTCTTCAAGTCAAAAATAGCCCATGTTTGCTAAATACTCTAGGACCAGAAGTTGGCAAACGACAGCCCACAGGCCAAATCTGCCTGTTTTTGTCTATAAAATTGTACTGGAACGGCCACAGTTCCTCATTTACATATTATCTAGGGCTGTTTACACACTCAACGACAGACTTGAGTAGCTATGACAGAGACCATATGGTCCACAGAGCTGAGCACACGTACTATCTAGTCCTTCCTTTAGAGAAAAAGTTTGCCGACCTCTATGCTAGATACCATGCTACGTGGTCTACTGATGCACCTTAATTTAATCTGTGTGACAATCCCAATGAAAGACAGAATTAACGCTCCCATTTTCTAGGAGTGAAAACCAATGCATGGAACATTTAGGTAATGTGCCAATGGATTATTCTACTAAAAAAGGACAAGACCAGCCGTTGAATCCATGCAGGCTGGCTCCAAAGCCCACCTGCCTACCTTCCACACACACCACCTGTCTGGAGATGGAAGTTCAAGTTCACAGAGTTTTAGGAAGTTGTTCCAATTCATGCAAGGTCTGGATGGATACAAATCTTAATCCATCTGCTCTATCCCTCTGGCTAACATATTCACTCAGACCAGAATGTTAGTGCCTGCCTCCTGGAAGACATTCAATAAATGTTGCAACTACTGTGTTGGGATATACACAAGAAATATAGACATCCTCCTAGTGTGAAACCAATAAACGCAGAACAAATGTATAAGCACTTTTTCTGGACCTAAATAGCACTTCTGGTTGATGACTGAATAATCAGTCACATACAGGTTCTCAAAAGTGAGGCACAATGTCAAGCAATTCAAACTTTTCCTCCTTCCAGCAATGCTGGGGAGGGGCACTCACTGGCTCCTATGGCGAGGGCAGGGGGCTTCCACTGAACCAGGGCCTGGTGGGAGCCAAAGAGCACGGAGAACTGTTGCGGGCAGCCCGGCAGGGGGTGTGGCTGAGCATAGGAGCCAGAGATGACCAGGTTACCAAATCCAAACTCTTCTATGTGGCTCAGGTCACATCCCACGATGAACTCATTAAAAGAGAGAGAGTCCTGCTGGAAAACGGCCTTGTCATCTGTGACAAGGAAGTCGTAGTTTTCACATGCAAAGCTCTTCACTTCAGCAAAGGAGACATGAGCTAGGACAAGGTGGGAAGCGGAGCCGTCCAGAAACGTCGACATGAAGACACGAGTGGTGTCATTGAAGTAAATGATTCGTTTGGACTGGGGCTTCACTGCAAAGTCCTTCAACGTGCAACTCTCCACAATACGTAGGGCTTCTGAGTCCCGACCAGATGGCACGGGGAGGGCTACCCTATAAATGCCGTCTTTCAGGAGATAAAAGACATACCTGACATGGGATCAAAAGAAGCCTGATGTGATCCAATGCAAGTGCAGATGAGTAACCTCAGCCCCCTGCTTTGTCCTGTGATGCAATCAGAACCATTTATCTCACTAGTCGCTAAGCCTAGGGTGTCCCAAGGTGCACAAGGGTAAAGGTACTTACTAAAGATATGCACTATTCAATTAAGTTAGAAGCTGGAACACTGGAAAATTTCAGCCTTGCTTACAATGCTTTGTCTTCCAATTAGATAGATGACTTTATCAGGAATCAGAATTTAAGAACAGAAAGGGTCTTCAAGATTTTCTAATGAAGCCTGCTTTCAAAGGAAAGCATAGTATATAAAAATGACATGGCTAAACATGTTATTTATTGTAAAACACTTTTCTCCAAAATGCACATATTCTGAAATCTAATTCTTTCTATACATTTTCCCCAAGCACTGTGAAGGATAAAATAAGAGAAAGCAAAAACGTTTAACCCATTTTTCAAAACCAGTTATTATTTTGCTATAAATATCTAGCAAAATCACCTTGCATTTTATAGTGGGCTACGTTCCTCATTTAATATTTACAATTAAGTGGGGCAATAGAGCTACCATTTTACAAATCATGAAGAAATACCCCACAAGACAGCAAAACAGCTGGGATGGACCACCCAGGTGCTTGAAGCAGCCAGTGGAAGAATTAAAAACAAAACAAAACAAAACAAAACAAAAACTACCTAATTTGGAGCCGAATCTCATGATAATGGTGCAGGTGCATTATTAATAATGAAACAGAAAATATCACCAAAATATTTCATTGATAAACCAAATCTGTAAATAATATTTTAAAAAAACATAAAACTATTAATTTGGTTGAAGCTAATTTAGAATTTGTGATCATGGAAACAGATGTTAACAAAAGTACACTTCTGCTGGGGCACCTGGGTGGCTCAGTCAGTTAAACGTCTGACTCTTAATTCTGGCTCAGGTCAAGATCTCAGGGTCATGAGATCAAGCCCCACATTGGGCTCCACATCGGGCATGGAGACTGCTTAAGAGTCTATCTTTCCCCCTGTCCCTTTGCCTCACCCCATCCCCCTCTCTCTCTCAAAAAAAAAAAATATATATATATATATACTTCTTCTTAGTAAATCTCTCTTCTCACAACCCCTGGAACTGACAGGATTACAACCTGCCATTACAACTGTCAAATTATTTTCCTTGTCCTATTCAGTCCATCCCTGTTCTCCTCCATGACTACTCCAAATCTTTAGCAATATGCTCCACCCCTGTGCTAAAATAACATACTGAAATATAAATTTTATGTTGAGATGTGAAGCTATGTCCTTTTCCTTAAGAGAGGGTTATAGCAGGCAAAAAGCAGAAAGAACTTGGCTCTTAATTGTTTGCTTTAGTTTTCCAACTTCAAAGCTATTAAGGGAACATAGATGGACTTCAGAGTAGACAAGAGGAAGAAGATTTGGGGTGAAGATTATAATCCTTGCGCAAAAGCAGAGAGAAGGCAGGTCTTCAACCCTCATTGCCACTTTGGAGAGGGAAGGCACACAGAGCTGGGGTGGGTGGGTGGGGGAAAGGGCAGGGGTGAGAAGGAGAAGAAGCAGGGTGGGGAAGAAGGAAAGAGGTTTAGAGTAAGTACAAACTCAATGAGTGAATAATTCAATGGTGCAAATAACAGCATAAAGGAAACCACTTCTAATGCCAGGAGAATAAGTGATTTCACACAACTGGAATTCCTTAGGGATACTACATACAAAGTGTTGCTAAAAGTTATATGCTGAATCTTACAGAAACTCTATTAGTGTATAAAGAGATGATCAGAAGACGACCTAGAGGTTAAATACTGGCTTCATCACAAAAGAGCTGTGTGGTCTTGGGCAATTACTAACCTGTGCCTTCCTAGCCATAAAATTGAGATAATAAAAGTGCCTAGCTCATAGGGTTGAACAAGAATTAAATGAATTTTTGGAAGTAATACACTTAGAATTACCAATTAATATTATCATCATCATTTCTAGTCACAGTTCAAAATCTAAGCACAAATCAATTTTATCTAATGGAAAAAAGAGCCACCAAAGACCTCACTGAGATACATTTTGCGTGACTGATTTAGTGGGTGAAGTTTATTACCTTTATTATGTTTATTATATATAATATTTTATTTATTATTATTTATTTAGTGGGTGAAGTTTACTTACAACAAATCATTTGGGGTTAATGCCAGCAGCAAATTCCATCTCATAGGATCTTACACTTTTACAACTGAGAAAAACAAGATTCAGGGAGTCCAAAGGACTCACCCTACAACATGGTGTTTGTAAAACATATTCTCGAATCAGTGATTCATTCAAACTTAAGTAACAAGACAAATTAAGACAAAGTAAGACAAAATAAGTACCCAGTAAATTATGAGTGAATGTGAATAGAGAATTTGATTTCAGATCAATAATGAGCAACATTTTTTTTTTTTTTTAAGATCAATTCGCTGGGGTACCTGGGTGGCTCAGCCACTTAAGTGGCTACCTCTGGCTGAGGTCATGATCCCAAGGTCTTGGGATCAAGCCCAGTGTGAGGCTTCCTGCTCAGGAGGAGTCTGCTTCTCCCTCTCCCTCTGCCTCTCTCCCTAGCTTCTGCACTCTCTCTCTCTCAAATCCAAACTTTGCCTAGATTTAATTACATTTGAAATAAGATACATAGATTGCCTTCTCTGGTTCTATGATGTTTCATTATCAAGCAAGTTTCCCAAAGATTCTTGCCAAGGAAGAGAACTCATAAGGCTAACACTTACCCATTGTACGAATCAGCCACAATTTTCTGAGGTGCAGTAATTGAGGGAGGAGTAATTTCCTCAACGTTCGAGCAGTTTCCTAAATCACAGACATACACCTAGAGAATCAAGCATGTATCTGTAGATCAGTGTCTGTCTGTATTCAGTTTGGCAAGCAAGTATTTCTTTTTTAATGCGTCCCCCACCCCTCCATCCCCTCCCTAAGCACATGTATTTCCTGAGAACCTCTTCTGTGCTTAGAATTGTGCTAGTCACTGATCACTTTTCAAAGTATAAAAAAAAAAAACCTCATAAAAGTCTGTTTTATATCTTATATCCTAACAGATGTGCATCCTGTTTATATCAATGAAATACAAATACCTGTTTTCCTGGTTTGTGGAACCAATCGAATTTTTTAAAGATTTTTTTTCTTTTTCTTTTTCTTTTTTATTTTTCTTAATAATTTCTACACCCAACATGGGGCCCAAACTTAAAACCCTGAGATCAAGAGTCATAAGCTCTACCGACTGAGCTGGCCAGACACTCCTCAACTATTTTTAAAATTTAAGTTGTATCCAAGTTTATAGACTTCCAGTCATGGTGATTGTAATAAGCCTGTCCCTTTGAAAGAAGGAACGTTGAAACAGATCAGGACTGTCTTCTCAAAGATTTCAGTAATATGGTACTTCCTGAGACTACTGAAGTTACCCTTGTTTATTATATAATTTAAAATGCCTACAGCTGATTTTCTTCATGATCGGTAGTCTTACTCGGTGATAGCACAGGTACCACCACTCTCTTATGAAAAATGAATTATCATTAATGCAATAAACTTGTGGCTTTGAAAAATCACAAATAAAGGTGATTTAACAGTAGGTCATCTTAGGCAAAGTCCAGAACTTCCTATAGACCAGATCTAGGACTCAGTGCCAACCTAATGTCTAAAACCCAGTAAATACTCATTGAGTATTTTCTGAGTGAAAGAACTATGTTTCCCTGTAGATACATCAAGATATGCATGTGAGTGTCAATATCTAATTATTCACATTAAATCCTCAGACTAACCAGTTCATCCATGATGAAAAACATTTTCTGATAAAGCCAGTCTACGGAGATGGAAGAAATTAATCCTGAACCTCTGTAAAAAATTCTCAGGTCAGACACATCAGACATGTTGGCAACCCCTTTCATCCATATTAGAGTCCCTTCTGAGAAATAGACAACTTGCTGGTGACCATTAACGGATATTCCTAGAAGAGCCATGCAAACACATGTGTGTTACAATATCACAACCAAAAAGAACTTTATGTG
Organism: Enhydra lutris kenyoni; assembly: GCF_002288905.1. Classification (NCBI taxonomy): domain Eukaryota; kingdom Metazoa; phylum Chordata; class Mammalia; order Carnivora; family Mustelidae; genus Enhydra; species Enhydra lutris. Next base: position 12,973,692 of record NW_019154101.1, read on the forward strand.
ACAGAAAATTTATTTCTTTAATTTTCAATAAGGAGATCAAAATAGAAGTCAGTCTGGGTCTTTTTTTTTTTCTCATGAAGGAAACATTTCTTTCAATCATACTGACCTGTAATATTATGGTGTATAGCCTCTGAATGAAGGCAATGGGCTTCATCTACTAAATGTTTTAAAGATCTCTTTCTTACAGAAGATTTTCTGGATAAAAAGAGCCACTGTTCCTCTTCTTGAACTAAAACAATAACATGATTTATAGGCAGACCAACCACATGCACATCGACACACAAAAAAATCATTACCACCCTTCAAAGCAAGGCAACTAATGCTCAAAAGAGGCTGGTCAGATTTTTCTCTGAAGGCACCAGGGGCATTTCAACTGCAGCATAAATCACATCATTCCATGACGGGGGGCGGGCAGTATAGGGTCAATCAAGTAGGCTTTATATGTACGTGTCCCTAAACGCTGACAAAATCAGACCACGTAAGGGATCACCATTCTCAACGTCGTTGGGCCAGCCGGAGCTCTGCTCATTATCCACAGCCCTGAGAATGTGAGTGCTCCAGGGAGGTGGTCCAGCCCCAGCCAGACTGAGCTATTGCGTAACACCAGACAGACATCAGTTGTCTCTGTTTGGTCTTCAATTATCTCTCCCTTTGAGGCTGGAGAAAAGTCCTTAGAGCAATGAATTCTGAGGACTGCAGAACTCTGCTTGACGTCCCACTCAGCTGGAGACTGGTGCAGGGTAAGTCCATGAAGGGCAATTAATTAAAGTTATGTAATAATTGCAGGAACAACAGCCTTAAACCTGCTCTATATTTAACTCGTCCTTCAGATGCTTCTTGCATAACAAAAATGCCTCTCCTTTCCTAGAGTCCTGGAACAGCCAAAAAACCAAAGGCTGATGATAGCAGACACTCAATACCAAAGACGTGTGCAGATTGGGGCACAGGCCATCCATTCAGCAAATAGGAATTCTGGTGAAAATAGAAAACAGATTCCTAGAATTCTGAATCTTTCTGTGTTGTTCAAGGCTCCTACTCGTGTCTCCAGAATATTTCCAGTGCTTCTTAGAAAGCATTTTCATTTATTATTTTTCCCACACATCAAACAGTAAGTATTCAATCTCTCAGGCACTCATTCATATGCCAAAGTGAAAAAAAATAGTACTTACAAAATAATAACAAAAGCTAACTTGGTAGATTGAATATTTGAAATGGTAAAACTTAAATTATTCAGACCAGATACATTTAAAAACCTAACAGAGAATGGAAGAAAAAGGTACCTGATATGTATTAATTGATGATACATAGTACAAAATGGGGGAGGGGCAGAAAGATGACACGTATCCCTAAGCACTCAAGGTAAGTCATAATCACGAGTGATTTCATCTGAAACTAAGGATTCGTATGAGGCCATTTTCTTATCCCTATATTTTTCATACAAATTCTGAAATTCCTACATGCTCATTTAAAACCTTTGGGTCCAATAACTTCTATTTGGTCAACTACTCAATGGGATTCATTTAAAATTGGAGCTTACCAAGTCCCAAAAGACAGTATTGATTTGGGGAGAAGAGGTAGGGTTCTTAGGACAAACCAGATGAGCCAGGACTCTGAGATCGGAACCCACTCTTGCCACACCCCCAGTTCCCGAGTAACAGAAGGGGCACTCCCAGGCTGTACCTGCTGAGGATAAAGTGGAAATACTAGATTCTGCTTCCGGCCCCTCACCAACTTCATTTACAGCAGCAATGGAAAACCTATTCCAAAAACAATTTAGAGAGATGTGTTTCACATGGCATGGTGTGAACATGAGATAAAAAGAGAAGGAGCAATAATATTTCTATTTAAAGAACAATGTGGCAATGTATGTATCTAGTTACCCAGTCCCAGGGCTCAGCCCTGAGATGACCATCAATCACGACCTTGTTTGCATTCTGCAGAGAACAGCTCAGGGTCACAGAGGTCAAAAACTGAACTCTGCTATCTGCATGACCCCCATTCCTACCCTAATTTAAAGAGGCCTTAGTAAATGCTGGAAAAGCTAACAATAATAAAATAATCCCCCAATGGTTAATGAAAAAACACCACTAACAGAATTTTACCTCTTTATTTTTTTTCCTGTTGGGTTAAATGAAGAAATGGTATTTATGGTGTTCGTGATGTCTTTATGTGTGCCTATTTGTAAGGCCCTCTGAATACAAAAGAAATACTTCAGAATGTTTTTGCTTAGGACACTGTAGTCCAACAAACATACAAACTTGAGGAAAATTACAGTAACATCAACCCAACAGCACAAAGTCAATGAGAGTTTTCCAAATACATTTAAATGACTTTGGGGCCATATTTCTTAAATAATGATCATGCCCACAGCCATGTTGGCTCCCTCTTCCTTGCCCTACTTCGTTCTTACCTGTAGGTGGTATTTGGTAGAGTGGAGTAAAACTGAAAACTGGTTCTCTGTGTCCCTGAATCTAATTGTTGATTTTTGCTGATCAGCCTTAAGTTATAACCCAAAATAGGTCCTCCTGGGAATTGGGGTGGAGCCCAACTGACTTCCACGGTGTCTGGACTCGAGCTCTCAATATTTCTAATGGAAGGCGCAGTCTCAGGAACTAGAAGAGGTAATGGTGACACGGTGAGCAGGAAACTGTACAACCAAAAAAATGTAAATAGCATGGGGGAAAGAGTCTTATCTTTTGAAGTGTAAATTAAATATTTTTATTAATATTCAAAATAAGGGATAGAAGGTGGTACTACAGCTAGGAGCTGCAACTCTTGTTCCCTAAATGAGACCAGTTGGCTACCTTCCTAAGGGCCTCTACCGAACGTTATTTCCTTTGCATCTAATTTATGAAGGGGCAAGGATGCAAAGAGGATAAATGGTCTAGAACAAAGTTATCCGAAGTCTGCAGAGATCTGAGTGAGTTGAAACTGTGGGGTGGGACCCAGTTCCTAACAAGAAGAGAATCTATAACAAAACAGGAGTCAATGATTAACAGGAGTTGAAGGAAGTAAATCTAAATCGTGGGCCTTTTCACTCACTGGAGTGCTGGCTAAAGCCTGACCAGTCACAGCTAAAGATACGGGCTCAGATAAGCCTGAATCAGAACAGTGTGCCTCCCTCTTGCGGACATCAGCTCTGCAGACCTGGACTGCCCGTCCTCCCCACAGCTCCCAAGGTCCCTAGGAATCCAAGTTCACTGTGCTTTAGCAGCATCCTCTCCCTTGTGAGGGATTAAAGGAACACGTATTAATTCATTAAGCATTCACTTCTAGACTTAAGAAGCTACCAAAGTAGCAAAGAACAGAAAGAAAAACAAAAGATCTAACAGCCTGCCATTCCTGCCTCCACCTATTTGCATACCTCCAGCCCCCTGAGACCACACCCTTTCATTTCCTCTTCCTGTAGAAAGACACACTCTGACGTTACTTCTTTCTTGTGTAGACTTCCCTCCCTTGAGCACAGTTGGCAAACAGTCTCCGTCGGCCACACCTGACTCAGGAGAGTTGGTAGAAATAAGACAGTGCAGCCTTCACATTGGATGAATTTTTAAAAGGCCTGTTTAGGGGCACCTCTGCCTTCAGCTCAGGTGGTGATCCCAGCATCCAGGGATGGAGCCAGAGGGTAGGGCTCCCTGCTCAGTGGGGAGCCTGCTTCTCCCTCTCCCTCTGCCAGCCATTTCCCCAGTTTGTGCTCTCTGTCTCACTATCCCTCTTTGTGTCAAATAAATAAATAAGATCTTTAAAAAAAAAAAAAGGCCATTTATTGATCTGTCAGCCTTTCTCCAATATGATTCCTCCTTAACTCTCAGACCAATCCTTGGCAAACACAAACATCATTGTATCCACTCCTCGGCTCCCTGCACTCAGTCACCTTGGCGAACCAACGGGTATGAATCATCTTTCACTAATTGAAATCAAGATGTCAGAAAACCCAATTCATTAGGGTCAATGTTCAGATACTATCCACTCCACTTTGAGCAAGTTGGATGCCACCCACAAGGTGAGTTGTGATTAATGTCCGAATCTCTCCCACAAAAGTCCTCCCCGAAAGGCCAGTCAGGGTGGGCAAGATATTCCTTGCCTATTAACCATTCTACTTGGTTAAGAAATTATTTTCATAAGGGCCTCAATTAAAAGGTAATAATACTACCTAAATCATACATTTCCCATCATGAAAGGAGAAGAGGGCCATGAGGCGTGGATCACAAAACAGGTAACTATACGTTTTAATGTGGCTAGAAAAGTGAGAAGAGGGGCACCTGGGTGGCTCAGTGGGTTAAAGCCTCTGCCTTCAGCTCAGGTCGTGATCTCAGGGTCCTGGGATCGAGCCCACATTGGGCTCTCTGCTCAGCAGGGAGCCTGCTTCCCCACCCCCCGCCTGCCTCTCTGCCTACTTGTAATCTCTGTCTGTCAAATAAATAAATAAAATCTTTAAAAAAAGAAAGAAAGAAAGAAAGAAAAGTGAGAAGGAATTGAGGAATGAGGTCTATCCACGGAAATGTCACCCAGTGTAGGTCTAGAATACCTGGAGGACATGAGGGCTTGTGAATCCAGAAGAAAGGCTCGGAACGAGAAAGCAAAATTTGCCTTCTTATTATTTTGATTTGACTAGGCATGGGCCCTGGATCATATTACCTCTCCAGCATCAGAAAAATCTCCTGACACTATTGGAATACATGAGGCATTGCTTTGAACAAAGAAAGATCCATGTATTCCACTCCAATCTGGAACATTTCAAATATTGTTCTAGCCAGTGTCTGACTCAAGCTTTGGAGGATGGCCAGGGAGTAATCAGGAGAGGTGGCCACACACAGCCTAAAATCTGATAAGTAGTAAGGACCGTAAATCAGGGAAAGGGGAAAATGCCATCACCAGCTTCTCAGCTGTCTAGCTGTGCGTAGGTCCACAGCCTAGTTCAGTGGTCCACAGCCTAGTTCAGTGTGAGGCTCTGTGCTCACTGCCGCATCTCCAGAACTGAGCAGTCAGGACACCTAACACCTGGCCTGGAGTACATCCCCACAGGTTCAGTCAGCTAACCTCGAGGGGAAGGGCACCACAGGATACTCCTGCAATGTCCAGACATGCATTCCCCTAAAATGCTCTAGGTTTGACCCCTTTACCTGGTGTGGAAGTCACATCTTCAAAAGAAAAAAAATCAGAAACAGTCCAAGATAGATGCAATGTTTTTTTAATATCCTGGCTGATAAAATGTCCAAGTATTATCCTAACCTCCAGGTTGGCTACTGTACCCCTGGCTTCCCAGTCTCATTCTTTCACAACTATCTTTTTCAGAAGCATGTGAAACAATTACTTCTCTGCTTTCAAACTGTCCTTAACTGTTAATGGCTTATGGAGGCTTATTCTGCTACCTTATTTAATACTGCGACCTGACCATCTGTCACCCTTGTGCCCCATTTGCAAGCCCCTAATGGACAGATCCTGTTCAAAATGCCCTTCTTACCATTGTACAGAGCAGCACTTTCCCACTTACAATATACTTTTGTTATTATATTATGTTAACTGCTTAGAGCATGTCTTCTCCACCAAAAGGTGAGCTTCACAAGATTAGGGAGTGTGGTACTGATCACAGAGCCATGCTGAGTCCCTAGAACACTAAGGGGTACATGGTTAGGTACTCAATTACTGGATGGGTCAACGGATGAAGGAATAATTTATTTCATTATTTAAAATAGAAACAAACTAAACTTAAGCTTTGGAATCATCTCCTTATTTCATGAGCAACAGAGACACACCATACCTCCATAAGGATGAGTCCTGTAACTGGGACTTGGTGGAGAATACAGCTGTAGCTGGGCTGTGAAGATCCAGACCACTCGGAAAACATACTCAGTGAAGGGATGCAGGGGCTCCACCATGTATGAGAGCTTGGACACAGCCTATGTCAGGGAGAGATTAGTAATCAGCATTTATAGAATCCCCACTGCACCGTGTGGCTCAAGACCACAGAGGAGTGCATCTAATCCAACCACTCATCTTATACTTGAATTTTCTCTAGAATGTCTTTATGCCTATAATAATCTGTAGCAATTGGGAACTTCTAGTAATTTGAAAAAAAAAAAATCTATGTGCATGTACGTAGGCAACTTTTCATACCTCGGTATAAGTCCAGCTTCCAGGAAGTTGTGCATATTTCCACTGAATGATGTATTTTACTCCAGAGATGTTGGCAGGTTTCCATCGTAAGGTCACACGGTGGCTTCCAATGGAAGAAGCAAAGGGTGCAGTGGGGAAATTGGCATTTTCTGAGGGAGAAAACAGGACTTCATTCACCAAGTCCCTCTGTCTGTCAAGTCAGGAGATAGGTGTCTGTTTCATGTCGGGCTCTCAAGAGTCTCTGGTCACAACTACATATTGCCACAATAACTTACCAGAATAATAAATGATGCACATACTCAGTTGGTTTGTTTTTAAAAATCAGTTAGACAGTCTGGCATCTTGTTTTCCCCATGGAATTCACTACTTTCATTTTTTTACAGGTAAGCAACATGGAATATTGTAGTTTTCTCTTACAATACACCTTCCTTGCTAGGTGCCAAGGGCATGGATGGTACCTGTCAGAACCATCCATTGTTCCAGAACATGTATCCCAAGATGTTTGTTAAACTTTACACTACAATCCTGTTGCTGTTGCTCATCTTGTCAATAAATTATTATTTTTTTAAGATTTTATTTATTTGTTTAACAGAGAAAGAGACAGAGAATAAGCAGAGGGAGTGGGAAAGGAGAAGCAGTCTCCCTGCTGAGCAGGGAACCCAATGTAGGATTCAGGGCTCAGTCCCAGGACCCTGGAATCATGACCTGAGCTGAAAGCAGAGGCTTATGCAATGAGCCACCCAGATGCCTCCCAATAAATTATTTTTATATGTTCAAGTAATTCTACTTCAAATGATTCTACATTCAGTTGTTCTATATTATAAAATATTTTGTGACTTCTAAAATCAGTAAACTTGATGTGGGAAACAAAGGCAGAAGAAAAATTATTAAACTTCCTTAATACTTATAGGCCATTGACAAGTCCTTGAAAGAGGCAGAGTAACATTCCTCTAGGGATTCAACTGCCTCAATACTGACACTTTGGTAAGAGCAAAAGGCAGTCTTAGCCGGACTCCAGGTACCTGAAGATCTTCTTTAAGTATAAAAATTATTTTAGAAACTTCCTTTATCTCTACTCCCCAAGATACATGTTGGCACTCATCTTCCAAGCATATGACCCACTGATCTATATCTGGAGGGTCTCATGACTTAAGGTTTCAGTGGACAGTAATAAATTACCTTTTCCCAACAGTAGTTAACCCTCCTCAAGGTCCTGAAAAATTTGCTTCCAAAATTCAGGAGAGACTTATGCTATCCCGAGCTCCCTTCCCACTTGAAAATATATAAGTCACCACCCCTCAGCTCTTTCTACCCATAGGTCCTATCCCTGTGCTTTAACAAAACCACCTTTTTGCACCAAAGATGCCTCAAGAATTCTTTCTTGGCCATTGGCTTCAAACCTTAAAGTCTTTCCTACATCAGTGTTACAACTGGCAACGCACACTTATTGTTGCTACTTCCGGGCCATGAACAAAAGGCAAGAATTTGGAATGGTATGTTCCACTGGGATGAAGTTATTTTACTCTACTTTTTCTATCTTCCAAAATTGTGACTAATACTATGCTTCAGCTTGCTTTCCCCCCCAGTTTTTAATTGTGGTAAAATACACATGACATAAAATTTACTATCTTAACCATTTTTAAGTATGTTCATGGTTCTGAGTACATTTACATTGTTGTGCAATGGTCACCACCATTCATATCCAGAACGCTTTTCATCTTGCAAAACTGAAACTCTTCATTAAACATTAACTCCCCATTCTGCCTCCTTGTAATCCCTGGCAAATACCATTCTACTTTCTGTCTCTATGACTTTGACTACTCTAATACATCATGTACGGGCATCAAACAATATTTGTCTTTTTGTGACAGGCTGATTTCACTTAACATAATATCCTCAAGGTTCATCCACGTGGTAGCAGGTGTCAATTTTCTTTCTTTTTAAGGTTGAAGAACATTCCATTGTATGTATGTATACATCAAATTTTCCTTATCCATTCATCTGTCAATGGACCCTTGGATTGCTTTCATGTGTTAGCTATTGTGAATTCAACGAGAGGTGTATATCAGTGTATAAATATCATTTCAAGATCCCACTTTGAGTATGTACATACAGGTGGAATTGCAAGATTCTATGGTAATTCTGTCTTTAATTTTTTGAACAACCGCCATGCTGTTTACCACAGAGGCTGTATAATTTTACATTCCCACTAATGGTGGGCAAGGATTCCAACTGCTTCACATCCTCATCTAAACTTTTATTTTTCTGGGTTTTTTTTTTAAGGGTAACAAGTCTAATGAATGTGAGGTGGTATTTAGTTCTAGTTTGGATTTGGATTTCCCTAATCATTTAGTGATGTTAAATATCATTTCATGTGCTTATTGACCATTCATATATATTCTTTGGAGAAATTATTCAGATCCTTTGCCCATTTTTTAATTGGATTGTTTGGTTTGCTTGGTTGTTCAATTTTAGGAGTTTCTATATATTCTGGATATTAACCCCTTATCAGATATATGATTTGCAAATATTTTTTCCATTCCATTGTTGCCTTTTTGCTCTGTTGGTAGTGTCTGATGATGTATATATTTTTTAAATTTCATGAAGTCCAGTCCATTTCATCTTTCATTGCCTGTGCCTTTGGTGTCATGTCCAAGAAGTCATTGAAAAATCCAACGTTGAAAAGCTTTTGCTCTATTTTTTCTTCTAGGAGTTTTATAGTTTTAGGTCTTGTATTTAAGTCATTAATCCATTTTGAGTTAATTTTTTCATATGATATTCTATAAGGTCCAACTTCATTCTTTCGCACATGGATCTCCAGTTTTTCCAGCACCATTTCTTGAAAAAATTGTCTTTTCCCCATTGAAAAGTCTTGGCACCATTGTCAGAAGTCATTTGACCATCTATACAGGATTCATTTCTGGTCTTTGTTCTAGTCCATTTGTCTAAATGTCTATCTCTATTACTGCGATACATTTAAAATCAGGAAGCGTGGGTAATGCAGCTTTGTTCTTCTTCTTCTTTTTTTTTTTTTAAGATTTTATTTATTTATTTATTTGACAGAGAGAGACACAGCAAGACTGGAAACACAAGCAGGAGGAATGGGAGAGGAAGAAGCAGGCTCCCCGCTGAGCAGAGAGCCCGATTCAGGGCTCGATCCCAGGACCCTGGGATCATGACCTGAGCTGAAGGCAACTGCTTAATGACTGAGCCACCCAGGTGCCCCCACCTTGTTCTTCTTTTTAAGATTTGGGGGTCTTTGGAGATTCTATATGAATTTTCAAAAGGATCTATTTCTGCAAAAGATACTGGGATTTTGATAGGGATTACATTAAGTCTGTAGGTTGCTTTGCTTTAAGCATTGACATATTAACTGTATTTTCTTTCAATCCATGAATATGGGATGTCTATTTATGTCTTCTTTAATTTGTTTCAGAAATGTTTTATAATTTTTATTTTATAAGTTTATCACCTGCTTGGTTAAGTTAGTTCCTAAATATTTTATGTTTATTGATGTTATTGTAAATGGAATTGCTTTGTTAATTTCCTTTACAGACTGTTCATTATTAGCAAACAGAAATGTAACTGATTTTCCTCCTATTGGGGACGGCACAATTTCTCAATATTATAATCAGACTGGGCACCATCATCAACATTTCCTGTTCCAGACTGAGTTTTTTATGGTCTTTGCTTTTTATCACAGCAATCTTCAGAAAACTCAACATTGGGGCGCCTGGGTGGCTCAGTGGGTTAAGCCTCTGCCTTTGGCTCAGGTCATGATCGCAGGGTCCTGGGATCCAGCCCCACATCAGGTTCTCTGCTCAGCGGGGAGCCTGCTTCCCCCACCCTCTCTGCCTGCCTCTCTGCCTACTTGTGATCTCTCTCTGTCACATAAATAAAATCTTAAAAAAAAAAAGAAAAGAAAACTCAGCATTGCAAAGATTGCTATAGAAAGGAATGTACTGCATTTCATTGTTTATACCATAAACTACCTCCAACTGGTAGTTCCAAGGATGTCCAGAAAATGTCAACTATCCTATGTTTCCCTTGAATGTTCAAAATGACCCATGCCTTCCTATGAGGTAGATAAAATGCACTGGGGTAACTCGGTACACAGTTTGGAAGCCACAGAACACAAATTTTATCCATATCTAACTCCCACTGCACAGTAGGAAAAGAATGTAACATAGTGATATATCTCTGCACAGAAATGTCAACGTGCTTCTGTCTAAAGGACAGAAGCAAATCAGGACAGCAAGGCAAGACCCTCCCAATTTCTACTGGCCACCAAGAGCAAGGAGCAAGCCTTTGAAACAAAGACTACAATTTATGGAATAATCAATCATTTCCCTGTCTGAAAAGAGCTATCTATCTCTTACTGGGAGGAAGATCCTGGAAATTCTGGAAGAGAAAACTAGTAACACCGAGGTTGTGACTTATCAAAGAGTTGGTCCTTCAGAAACGACTAGAGAATTAACACACTAGGACAAAGCCATTTAGACACACCCAACCTGCTCTGAAATCAGACAGAGGGAGCTGGACACATACAGCTTAGTACCCTACTTACTCAAAATCTAAAAGCGAGAAGTGTAGCTTCTATACGTTCAGTGAATTTCCCGGAGCTTTGTAGGGATCTATGCATGTTGTAGCTACTCTATTGACTACCTGGTAGCCGAACAATTAAATGCACATTAAATAAAATATTCTTGTGTTTTGGGTTCATTAAAATAGTGGCATTTCCTGACATCAATCTGCTTAGGATCCATAGTCGTTTCTTTCATTAGGATGGAAGTGATTTCACTTACCGAACTGAGGGCAGAACCTCAAATCCTAAACCTCAGTCAGGTGCTGTGTTCCCCCTATTTTCCCCTAGAAGAAGAGTCTTCCTGAGTTTCTATCACAATGGCTTCCACATTTGAAATCACATCATATCATATCATATCATATCATATTATTTATAATTTTTTCTAAGGCTGAGATGTAGAAGTCTAAATATTTGAAGAGATGGCCCATTCTCCTTACATATGTCCCTAGAGTGGTATCCAGTATTTTGAATAATCATTGCATATGACCGCTTACCTAGCACTTCTTCCTCAAATGCACCTTTAGCACTGCTGCAGCCGACCTCGCAGGATTCTCGCTGTAGAGACATGTACCATCCCAGTCAGTGTAGCCTTCCTCCTGCTTTTGCTGATACATTTCAACTACGTCGTGACATTCAAGTGCCTGGTATATAAGTATACCTTTCTATCAATTCTTTCAACTGCAATCCTTTAAGTTTCCATTTGCTAGTGGGATTAGAAGAACATCTTTCAAACTTTTCCGACCACGTCCCAAATTCCAAAAGACATTTAACAAACAACATATTACACACATACATGTTGGGGGGAAAAAATCTGGAAACAGTACTTACTTTTTTTCCCCTTTTTTTAACACTTTTACTGAGGCATATTTCATATGCTATAAAATTCACCCATTTAAAGTACAGAATTCAGTGTTTTTTAATATATTCACGGAACTGTGCAATCATCACTACATCTAATTTTAGAACAAGTTCATCCCATTAAAAAATCCCACACCTGTGATGCAATCATACATGTTCTGTTCTAGTCTGTTCTTTCATTTTGTTTGTCGTGACTCTTTATTCACTAAGTTGATTTCATGATCCTCTAATGAGTGACATCCCACAATGTCAGAAGGCGCTGAGTTCAACAATGCAATTAAATGTTTGCCATCTTGGTCAAAGGTTTAGTGAGTTAATAACCCAAAAACTCTAGCCTAAAATGATGTCTATTTATTTTATATACTCATGCTTTGCTTCAGAAATTAAAAACTTACTAAATTTCATAGTAATTTGGACATTTTAATGAATATCTTAATACTAATGTTACATTTTAAGGTCTACAAAAATCTAGTAATGATTAGCATTTTACTTCATTAACTTAAAACAGTAAACATTTTCATGACCCAGACATAAACTTCCTGCAACTCTTAACAGATGCATTAGCATTCGTTAGAAAGAAGGAAGGAGGGAAGGAAGGAAGGAAGGAGAAGGAAAGGAAAAAGGAAAAGGAAAG